>NC_056746.1:719148016-719175516 GCF_019279795.1 Protopterus annectens | reverse complement strand
CTTGTACAACAATCTTTTCCATTTGAATGTGTTTCATACATGGGTAGTATCCCAGTTTATGTGCAGTCACACTGGCATGTAGTGTATCATTAGGTTACTACTGTTAACAGTGCTTTCCCAAGTAAGCATAGATTGCAGTGCATGCAAAGATGAACTCTGAGTACTAACTTTCATGGTCTTGGTGTGTGAGCTGTGTGTTATTATGTATTTGCTACTGGATATTGATCTGATATGTGGATATTAACAGTAGACTACTATGAGTATAGGACATTTCATTAAGGGCTCCTATCATGTAGCAATGGCATACTTATCAGTGTCAGACATCTATCTGTCCAAACATTCATCCTAATGCATAACCTGTTGGCTAGCTGATGTGTGTCTGTCCCCTGTACAGATATGCAGATGTCAGGTATACATCTTGACTGCTTACAGGCAATCTATGCTTGACTGACACTGACATGTTTTCCCAGCTGTGTTATGAATGCCACAGCTAGGAAACCCCACCCTGTATGCAGCACAATCCATGGATACCTGAACTACACTACCACAGTCAACAGAACGTGCTTGGGGACACGTCTCCAACACAGAAACTGGCCATGTTATGTAATATATGTTGCATACATATCAATTGTAGCACCTCACTGGCCCTCTGCAAGAGGCAACCAGATGATTGGATGTTGCATTTTACTCTCACCTTGAGGATCACTCATGTGGCATCAGTTGATAAATTGCCTGCTGACAAATGTCAGGTGGCATGATACCACTGTACCCACATCCCCTACTCTTCTTATATCTCCATGGACAATATCCTGGTACACACCTAGGAACACCTGCACCTATGGACCCCATTACTGACAAATGTGTCAGTGTGCATTACTGAGAATAACAGTGTTTGTGTGTTTGTAAACCTGCAGTTGATAATGCCCTGAGGGCCTTCTCACCCCCTACACCCCCCATTGCCATAGTTAGAAATGGCTGCTGCTGTAATGTACATTAAGTGTACCATTTTACACTCTTCACCATATGGGCTATCTGGAGCTTGCAGTACCAGCACAACACTGTTGTACAAATGGTTAGATAGGCATGGGTTACCACTGAGTCCTGACAAGTGTGTGTATGTGTGCAAGTGTGTATATTTGTAGGATAGAGAATTCTGAGGCCATATTCTTCAAATACAATACACCTTGCCATACAGTATAAGGGATAGTGATGTTGCTGACAGTAGGATAGCCATGACAAACCATCACCCTACTATTCCTGTGGCATTTGCAATAGATGCATATCCTTGTAGTAGCACTGAAGAAATAGACCATGTGTTGTATTGCAGTCCTGGTCAATGTGTGATTGCGGGTATGTCAGAGTATTATCATGGGTTTCAGTGAGTAAATATCCAATGTGGGATGTGGGTGTTGGGTATACTGTCTTTACACCATGGTACCCCCAGTACATGTCCCAAGGTCCTCTGTATGAGGACCACTGTCACAATCAACCATAAAGGTAACTGATTACACTATCCTGCTGAATGATGCATGTGCTGTGTGAAAATTATCTGTAACAGAATGGACTCACTGACAAGGCAGTTAGCACTGATAAACCCAGGTCTCTCAGATGTGTTCATGACTGTTATGTGTTTGACAATGTGTATATGACAGTATGTCATAGCATGTATTGTTCATTAACAACCAGTACATCCCCCATTACTATACTGTACAAGGCCTGGTGATGTTCTTCACTTAATAAGAAACTCGGTACACACCTCATCCTAAAAGCTGTGTGGTTTGTGCAATTAAGGCCAAACACATTAATAGCAATAAGTACCTAGGTAGGGGTTCTACTCTCAGTGTTGCCAAGTAAGTGTGTGTGTATGTAAAGAGATCTACTTCAGTTTGCAGAAAATACATGTCCCAGCAGGTCATCTGTCTGAGAACTGACTGGCAATTGCTAACATTTCAAAGGTATCATCTTGTGGAAATTCATTCCATAAAAAACTAGTAGTAGATGTGTAAATGCCATCTTCACCACTGTATAGCTGTACACTTATACTGGAGTTGGTATATATAGTTGGGTGTGGATGTTGAGGACACAGCCACCCTCATTGGGGTTATTGTTGCGTGTAACCCCTTGCTTAGTCGGCTGTAATACTGTACAGTTTATGTTAACAGGTTAAGTAGTTGTCATTCACACTATGTGCGGTTCTACACCACTCCACACCCTCCAAGGTGAAGGGCTGTGCCACCCACACCAGAACACCTATGTTTACCAACTCCAGGACTGCACTACATTGAAGAAGGGGACATATACCCTGTCAGTACCATTGTCAATGACATTAAACTAGTGACTGATTATTTAGTGATGTGATGTTTTGCCTATTTTGTCTTGGTGGAATTACATAGGCTAAAATGGGTTCATCGCAAAAGTAGGTACATCCATGTGTACAGTATTCTCTGTGTAACTGCATCAATATCAAAGCCTCTGTGTGTCTGTGTTATACACAAACATGTGGTGTGTGCCACCCAGTACACTTGCCATTGTCCACTGTAGAAGGGGTGCTGACAGCAGCCACCATGCACTCACCTGTATACACCCCTCAGACCTATCAGCCATGTGGCACATGCAGTAACTGTTATACAGACCTGTTACTTGTGTTCAGCTCTACCCAGGATGTGGCACAGTCAAGGTGACACCACAGTGCCATACCATTGTAGGAAACAACAGCAGACCAACATCCTGCTGACACATAGACATCTACAACACAAACTGAGTACATTATGCAGACCACAATCAGTCATTGTTAAAAACAGGTATAATGCATCATGGCTGGACAGCTACACATCCTGACATGTAAGCATTAAACTTTCCTATTAAAAAGATGTTACACAGCATTACATTGGTACACATTACTACATTCACCATGTGAGTCAGAACCATATTAGCCTGTCCCTGCATCGATGTTATGTATGTCAGGGATGTGTCACAGGTATCATCATATGCACAGGGCGTGTTGGTGGATTTGCCAGAGACCTAGGCTGAGCCATTTGGTTGACATCATGTGTGTGTGTTAGTGGATTTCTTCATTGGGCTGTGCAGATGTGGTGTGTGTAGGTATGGGGTTGCCCTAGCTGTGTTGGTGATGTGTGTGTGTGTATGCATGCACACTGTTCTGCCATGTGGTTGCCCTATGCAGGGGTTTTATGGACAGCTGTAGACTGTACATGGCAGAGTGTACAGTTCACCATCTCCGGCCATGGACACGAGAACTGCGCCTGCCAGGGGTTTCACAGGCACTACCAGGTACAAGGCTAGATTTGGCACTCTTCCCAGATGATGACAAATGTCCACTGGATCCAGGTCCCTGTTGGGACCAACCAGGGCCACATGCACAAGGCCTGCTATGTTGTGGTGTGGACAACACCCCCCTGCAGTGCTGGTGCTGGGACTGCCACTACAGGATTGGCTGCGATTTGTTGCACATCCACATAGACCTCCACCTGTTGGTGTTGCTGACCTACATCCAAGTGGCTGTCACCCTACTACCACCAGATGCTCTAACACAGACATTGCACGATTGAGGATTCCCACCATCTCTCCCAACTATCTATTCAGGCCCTATGCAAAATAACAGTTGGCACCTCCAAGATCACAGATGTTGTCGATAGCAGAATGAGTAGCCCTCTGGAGCCTCAGACTCTGTCTGGTATAATGTTCCATACATGCCTGTGCCTCCATGATGGCCCAAAAGATGCGTCTGGTGACACCTGCTGTGGCACTTCTGCCAGGGGCATGATGGCCAGCAGTCCTCCTATGAGCACTCCTGTACATCTGCCTGTGTGGTACATCGCCAGTCATCCAGTTATGGCTGCTGTGTCCAGACACACTTGCCATAGTTACCACACTGTCCTGTCCCATGCCCCCACCCAGCAACTGTCCCTCATCTATGGCCACTGGTGATGGGGTATGTATAGGCAATGTGACTGTGTGTGGGGATGGGGTGGATAACAGTGGGATGTCAATCGATGGCACAGCATCAGCCCCTGACAACCCCGCCTGTGCCTCACCATACCTATCATCATTGTCAGAGTCTGTATGGACACAAACATCAGTTTGCCTGCAGGAGGGACTCTGACACACTCACCACTTGTGAAGACCTCTCATTACCCAACTGTCAACATGCCTGACATATGGCACTCAGCAGCATGCACTGCAGCTATACCCAATCCCTGTTACCAACATTATACATCTCTGTGATGCATGAATTGTGTTAGTAGGTGATGGTCCTTCCCCTGGAATACACTGAACCCATGTACACAGTATTCCTCTGCACCTGTTCACCACCCTGGCACATACTGTTGCACCATATCTCGGAGGTGTACATGCCATTGCTGAATGTGTATATTTGTGGCAGTTATGTTTTGCTCTGTTGCTCACAACCCCTATGTGTTTCTCTGACACATACCTGGGATGATATGAGGACAGATGTCAATACTGAATGCCTGATGTCTGACTTGCACATCTCATCATCAGCAGTGCATGTATGAGCAATAAAATACAATTATACTGACAACCTTCAAAGCTTACTGCGGCTGTAAGGAGTGTACACACGCTTATTCACATGCCACCCTCTTCCCTGATATGCCATGGGTTCACAATACTGACTATGCTAACATTACACACACCTATGTGACATATGAACTGTCCAATCAAATGCAGTATCAAACAAATGTGTTAGTTGTGCAGATGCTGATTGAGATGCATACAATATGTGGGTTGCATAAGTGTGCACACCCTTAACACAATGGTTTGTTGCAGCACCTGTTAAGTAAACTACAGCAGTCACTATTCCTTGAAGGGGTATACTATCATGGACCATCTGCACTTGCCATTATTTGGTCACTCTGCCCTACAAATGTCTGCCAACTGTGCCAGATTGCAAGGTCAACTCATGTGCACAGTCCTTGGAGGTCACACAGTGCCTTCAATATTGCTGTGGAGTCAGCGTTATGTCTGGCACAATTCATGACCTTGGCTGTGTTCAGATACAGCCATTCTTAGTGAGCTTTGAAAGTATGCTTCAGTTCACTGTTCTGTTTCAGGATAACACCCCTTCCCATCCTCAACCTTTTTGCAGCTGCTTGACAACTATGTGCCACACATGAGTGTCATTTTGCAGTGTCCCAAATTTGCAACACCATGTCTACCGGCCTAGTTCCTGCTAATGAATAGCAAACCTAAAGATGTACACTAGCACCAGCAAGGTAAAGAAGAGGATGGTGGGCCTGAACTGGAGTGAGGTGTTGCTTGTGCAGCACTTGTATCTTTATTAATACTGTCCGTAGGTTTTAGCCTTGTTCTCGGTACACCATTACACATTGCAACACATGCCATTGGGAGACTTTTGATGTTATGCATATGCTCCCTGTACAGAGCCCTGGATGATGTTTCCCGTGGAATAACTCTTTTATCTGATTACCTAAACCCATAGTTCACACTTATGCAGACTCCATGGAATTGTCAAAACAGGTATAGCCATTGCTTGACATTCCTGCAAGTCCCTCAGTGTTGCAGCATGTTTCTATGCAGCCTCCATGACCAGTTTGCAACATGTGTCATCATCTGTCTTGGATGGCCATCTGTTTATTTTATATATTAATATTGTCCCATACTTCATCATCAGATGCATGACTGTCTGCACTGTTTGCCATTGTATATGCAATGGTGAGGTAAGGCTACATGTCCCACTTCTGAGTGCTACCTTTTGGATATCGGATCCATTCCATGGTTTGTAAGATGTGTGCAAGCCATGGCTGCCTTTGTTGCAGGTGAGTGGGCAAATGTCATGGACATACTTCTTGGACAGCAAACCATTACTTGGTATGACATTGAGGACCTGTACTTGATGGAAGGTGTGTACTCATGAAGAGTGAATGCTGTCAGTACCTCAAAAGGTGCTTCCACAATATGTTATTTCAAGTGTGTGGACACATATGCTTCAAGTGTTTGTTAAGGTATGTATTACCCATATTTGTTGTCCTAACATAGGATGCCATATTACACATTCATTGCTCATGTTAGGATCACATTACAGGTTGTAAGAGTTGCGGAATGTGATATTGTGATATGCTGTTGTGTAGATCTGTAGCAGTTGCCATTGTAATAGTTGTATATACAGTGTTGTAGCCTCTGTATAAGGGTAATGTTTCAGACATGTCTCTACTGTAAGCCATTTGTCCCACCATTATGTTCATCTCTGTCCACACATCTTGCACTGAGAGGTTGTTAGTTATACTGCAGGACTCTTCTGTACTGATCCCCAAATGACAAAATCACCGAATCACTAACAGCTGGGCATACTTACGCAAAAGTGTTTTTCACCGAAGAAGCACTTTTGCGTAAGTATGCCTGTTGCAGAGGTTGTACTACAGTGAGTATAAGGGAAAATTCCCATTTCCCCACTGCAGTGCGATCTTAGAGTTAGAATATTAAAGTAGGGGTGGTGTGGGGGGCACAGCCCTCCCACATGGAGGTGCAGGGGGGGCTTGTTCCCCCTGCAAAAACATTAATTTAGTGTTTTTTTTTGTTTAACACACTTTAGTGAAAGCGCTTTTTCAGTGAAAGTGCTTTCTCTAAAGTGTGTTCGCTGGTAGTGGATTCGGACTGTTGAACTTTCGTTCAGCAGTCCTAGATCTTTTCAAATATGCCACCATGGTTACCACTGGGATGCAGTGCAGTTAACAGCAACAATAAGTGAACATGTGCAGCATGCATTATGGCTAGGTGTGTTAAATGTGTGCATGGCAAATACCATGGCCATAACATGGCCAGTATATTGGCAAACCTGAACAAAATAAAGCCATACTCACCAGCTACAGGCTGCTGCCCCAGAGGTATATCAGAATGACCTACATAGTTGTGTGAAATATGTGATGTCAGTACCCACACCTGTGGCATTAGTACATGGTGGGAGCAGCATTTCAGTACAACACCAGTACAAACCCACAATATTAGAGATTATGCAAATCTGTTAATTACTACACTGCAGCAAAAGACTATGTTATCTGACATATGCATGAAGATAGTTTACAGATGAAGATGGAGAAGCAACAGTGGTGTATTAATGTGCCCTGCAGCCTTATCTGCTTGCTCCTCATCCATTGTGTGGGTAGCACTCACCTCCACAATACTATCAGCAGGTTCATGGCTTGCCTGGCAGGTGGGTGCCCCAAGGCTGGTGAGCAGCTCCTCAGCATGTGCCAGTGGGGGCTGGATGGCATGACCCCCACCTGTGACTAGCTGGTCCCTCCTAACTGCAGCAGCACACTGATGGGCATGGCGGATTAGGTCTGTGCACCAATGTCACACCTGCTCATAACTCCGGTTATGCAGGCTGACTTCGTTTACCATGTGGATGAGCTCATTCCACAGGGTAGTCCTCTCCTGCAGATCATGGGTTGTATGCCCAAATTGGGTTTGGTGGTGTTGCACCAAGTAGTTTATGAGGATGTCATTTTCCTGTGGTGTATACGCTGGAAGGTGCTCTCGCAACATAGTACCTGGAAGACATAAAGAGGAAAAAAGGTCTGAGGAACTTATACTGCAAGGATGTAATAGTTGTTAATTGGCATCTCTCTTCCCCCCACCATATCTGCAACAATAATCTGAACACACAAATCAGTGGATATTTCTACACCAAACCTACTGTTGGGACATATATCCTATTGTGCAATACATATTGAAATGTGTTTCTATTCAAGTTCCATGTTGAAACACTATCATTGGTGGCCTGTTGCTAACAATGTAGCCTGCATGCCATTGTAATGGCCACTGTGGTTCCATATATGTATGTGTACTGTTTGCTATGCAACTGCTCCAAATCTGGTGTTTTGGGTTAATAACTAATCCTGGATTCTGTTAACTATTACTACCCGCATATGTTCAAAATTGTGACATGATAGCATGTTTGGGAGGGCTTTTCCCAGCAGAACCACCTCTCCCATCTCATCTGGTCATGTTACCAGGCCACAGCACATCTGGGACCCAATCCGGGACCACCTCATCTGCTGGTCCTACACTACCTTCAGTTGTAACCACCTCAGAGGATGGTGCTCATCTCCCCCCGGGAGTGCGCACAGACAGGATCCTGTCAACTGATGTCAGGTCCAGGGTCTGGAGCATAGGGAGCTCTACAGAGAATTGAGGAATCTGCTACACCACATTGAGGACATTGTGACACAATTAGAGGGTCATCGTGCTCTTCCTCCTCCTCAGCCCCCAGCACAGCCACCTTCAGGGCCATGAAGGTGCAGTGGTGACTGCCCATGGGTGGGGACCTCAGCCCCACTGTGTCCATTAGGGGGCTCATGGGCTTCCAATTTCCATACACCCCTCCCTGTCCAAGGTGTTTACCCACCACATGTCATATTCTGCCCATGTATGCTGTCTTGTCTGTATTCCAACCCAACCTACCTCAACAAATATACCTAGTATCCTTCCCCAACATCCCAATGTCACCTTAACAAACAAAGGGCAATGTATCCCCAACATAAATTTCACACCAGACATAACTATCTACTTCACAGCCACTTACAACTGCTTACAGGTGCCTTAATCACTGTGTATCCAACAGTCCTTGTTCTGGCCAGCAGATAAATTATCAGCCATTGCAAGCATGTGTCCCAGGACTCTGCACACCATAGCCACATGAATTTACCAGTAAGCCATCTGAGCTACAGATATGTATGATGTTTTCTCAAACATATCATGCAGCATAGTCATTCAACAGTAGGGAAAATGGATTTATACACACACACACACACACACACACACACACACATATATATATATATATATATATATGTGTGTGTGTGTGTGTGTGTGTGTGTGTGTGTGTGTGTGTGTTTGTATATATGTAGACATACACATCTCTCTCTCTCTCTCTATATATATATATATATATATAATATATGTGTGTGTGTCTGCATTTATGTAGACATACACACACACACACACACACACATATATATATATATATATATATATATATATATATATATATATATATATATATATATATATATATGGAGTGCATTCAGACATTGGGTCCACACTCTGAACCTCTTTCCTCCACAGCTGCACTGTTCTGCCTTGCTGTGAAACAGAGTGTCACATGTGGACACAGCCTAACATTAGTGGGGTATATATAGGGACAGATTGTAGGTAAGACTATTGCAAACCTGTGAATTTTGTGCATGATACATTTCCCATTACCATGACTGCCCCAAAGGTGGTGGGGTCTGAAACTCATTAATCTATCATGACTTCATTATTTCTACCTTCAGTTGTTTGCCAGACTAGTCTACATGTTTTGAGGAACAGAACAAACACTATTATGGTTTACATCTTGTCATTCTGTGCAGATCTGCACAGTTGACAAGTATGGCCCAATGCCCACAGGGCCAGATGTTATGCCCATAGCAGTTGTTCAGCAGGACATCATTACAGCAACAAGTCTTGATGGCACATATAAATCTTTCATCATCATCTATCCCATTATTACACAACAAGTCCTACATTGAATTACATGCATAGATATTTCACATACTTGTTTTAGTATTGTGATCTCTTCTGTGTACACTTGGATATGTTCCTTGTTTGATTTTGTTTTGTTTTGGTTTGTAGTATTCATTTAGTGTTATTTTTGTTGTATTCTCTCTCTCTCTCTCTCTCTCTCTCCACTACAGGGATTGAGCTGGTTTGAATAGGTTGCAGCATGAATTTTGTAGGTGATGCTCATGATCAGGTGATGACCTCTACACCAGTTGGTGTTCCCTACTTGCTAATTGCATCAGCCAGCTGTGTAGTACTTCTAATTACCAATGTCATAGCAACCCACTACCATAAATGAGTACATCATGTGGGCTTGGCCCTTTACCGTTCCTGTATGGAAGGCATCCTTCCTCTGTGTGGGCAGCAGTGTTACAGACAGCAGACTGCAATACCTCTTACAACAGGACTTGTGGACACAGGCCAACTACATGCTTGTATAAGGTTCCCAACCTACGGACAGTGGGATCATTGCTGTTATATGCACTGAATGCTGTTAGTTTTACAGGGTTTGTGTGTACATGCTAGTTTTGCATGGAATGCAGTCTGTCTGCATAGCTCTCAACTGTGGGCCTATCCACATGATGGCCAGAGGATTGGCTGTTATGTTTTATCTGTTCATCACACAGGTCTTGTCTCTGACATATCAATGGCATTCTCTCTATTGAGTGCTATCAGTATATGGCAACATCCATTGGTGTTTCTGACTTCATATTCCTGAATAAGGGTATGTTGCAAGCAATCCTGTAACACCAGCAACTTTTACACTGTGTAACAGCAATATTGCAAATATGGCCCTGTGTCCCAGCCTCTGTTCTCCACCTATATACCAGGCTTTGTCCACATGTCATGCAGTAGGAGGTTGTTAAGTAATGGCCTATCATTATTTAGTGCTGGCATTCCTGCTACCATTCCAGTGATGCTGTGTACTCCCACACAAATTGTGGGGTAGGGTCCATATATATGAGGGCTACAGCTGGACAAAACGTATGTGACCTTGTACAGTCCAGAGGTCAGTGTATGTAAAACATTGGTATATGCCCTTGCAAGACATTTTATGAGGGAGGGGTATGAAATGTTTTTAACCTAGGCTGTTACAACATGTGAGGGATATCAGTAGTAAGAAACATTAAGGTATATGGCTGTACATTTTCATAAATTTCACCATGGAAACAGTGGTGGGCTAGAGCTTACTGTCTTACAGACAGTTCTGTTTGTGACTGTGATAATGACATTTTAAGTTAAGCATTGTTATGTAACAGATGCAATTTCATTGTGACAGCTAATTCTTTCCCCCCTAGGGGTTGAGTACATAGTGTAATTGGAGGCTGCTGAACTAGATCTGTCATTGATAAGTGTTGATTGGTTCTTATCTTCAAGGCAAGTTTTTTTTTTTTACTGTTGTACTACTTGAAGGCCTTAGCCTAGACATCAATATATGTTATGTTTTTTTCAGATTACTATATCAATTGTTTTGTTTGAGAGTTGCATTACTCAGTTATGTATTTCAAATACATAACTGTTTTAAGAAATGTGATAACCAACTGAAATAGCACACAAATAAACATTTCTATGTATGCAAACATGTGTGTGATGTCATGTCCTTTGCATTGTGTGTGGGTATATGTTTCATGCAATAATTCTCATTTCTATGAAAGAATCAAACACTGGCCATTTTTGAAAATATTCCCTTTTCCCCTCTGTAGTGCGATCTCAGAGTGAGAATATCAAAGTGGGGTGGGTGGGGGGGGGCAGCTTGTCCCCTGCATAATACTGTGTACTGTGTTATATATTTTTTATTTACTTTTTTGTTCTGAAAAAGTGGATTTTTGATAGAATGCACTTTCACATAAGTGACTTATTTAAAATATGGTTCAATGAACCGTATTGTATATGTGTGTGTGTGTGTGTGTGTGTGTGTGTGTGTGTGTGTGTGTATGTATCATTGGAATGTTTACTGCTTCCAAATTGTACATTCCCTATGGCAGACTGACTGTTCTGCATGATATGTTAGTGATATTATCCTGACATCTTACAGCTGAGATGGCTTACTGTTAGCCTGTTGTGCAGGGTCCTGGGTTCAAGTCTTGCAAGTGCTGGTTAATGTGCTGCAAGGCAGACCTGTTCAGCTGTGGAGGAAGGGATGATGTCAATAATTACAAGATATACTTATTTTGGGCCCCTTCACCCCCATTAACAGTGCCTTTGGTCAGATGTTTTGTAGTGAGAGGTTCAGAGTGTGGATCCAATGTGTGACAGCAATACACATTTATACACACACACACACACACACACACACACATATATATATATATATATATATATATATATATATATAGATACATACATACATTTTCCCTATTGTTGAATGACTATGCTGCATGATATGCTTGAAAAAGCATCACATTTATGTACATCTCAAATGGCTAAGTGGTAAATCATATTGGCAATAGTGTGCAGGGTCCTGGGTTTGAGATTGGCAAGGGCTGGTTACTTTGTTGCTGGGCAGAACAGGGTCTGTTGGAGACAGAGTGATTAAGGCACTTTAAAGCAGTTATAAGCAGGTTTGCAAGGATCTAAGTGACACTTATATGAGCTCAGTTTTTCTTACGGCCACTTAAACCTACACTAATTTCAGATAAAGAAAAGAAAAAAAGGGAGATAGGAAAGTGGTGAAATTGGGGCAAGCAGGGGGAAAAACAAGATGAGAAACAGGTGGGGATGCCTAGGACAGGTGTAGGAAAGGACCATAGCTCTGCATTTCTTTGGCAGCAATAGCTGCTTTCAATGTGGGCAATTTAGAATTTGGAGGCTCACACCCTACGGGGAAGAATATGGGCATCATACACTAAGGGTGATTGTTAGGGTGAGATTGTGTGATGGCTACATGTCTCTGGCCAAAATGCAGAGCTATGTATGGGACGTGATTTTTTTTGGGGGCAGATGCTCTTTTTTTAAGGTAAGAGTGGGATGTTAAGGAAGGATTAAAGGTAAGTGTGGTGAAAGAGGTTTGGTAGGAGAGGTTGCATTTGCAGATAGACAAGACAGCAGACAGGGGTGGTGTATGACACATGGGGGGTAAACACCTTGATATGGAGGGTGGTTCAGAATCGGAGTCTCATGAGCTCCTCAGATGGTAGTAGTGGCACTGATGTCCCCAGATGGCAGTCACCACTACTCTTTCACAGCCCCTAAGGTGGTTGTGCTGGGGGCAAGGTTGGAGGGGCCACCTGCCCTCTAGCTCCGCTAGCCTGCCCTCCACCTGTTGCAGGCAGTCATACAGCTCCATCTGGAGTACACTGGCACCATGCCCCAAACCTCATCCAGGGTGACATCATCCTCACTGAACCCACTTGCAGGGGGGCATGCTCCATCCCCTGCAGCAGTTTCACCCGAAGGTGGTGCAGGACCAGCAGATGAGGGAGGTCTGGGTTGTGTCCCAGATGTACTGGGCCCCAGTGCCTCGGCCAGGTGGGGTGGGAGAGACAGATCTGCTAGGATCTGCCTTCCCGTACGTGTTATGGTATGAAAATTAGTAATGAATATTGTTTAGTCATGAACAACACATTACAACATTAGTCAAAATAGCATGCATGGATATTCCCATTTACCCAAAACAGTGCAATTATAACAGTGCCATAACAAACAGAACCCATGCATATATGGAATGGCATTCAGAGTTGCAACAGCATGCCAGTTAGAGGAATGTAAGCCAGGCAATAACAATGATTATTCAACAGGGGATATTAGTATGCACACAGTTTAAACAAATGATTAACCAAATGGAACAATGGTCCCACAGTAGAGGTTTATTTAGGAATATATCCATGTTGGTTTCAGTGTGATGATGATTGTATCAGTTGATTGGTGGGGGAAGGGGACAGATTTAATTGACAACTGCTATCAAGTATATTTGTCAGTACACTACTATTTACTACTCTACATTCTGACCACACTTACACTCTACTTGGGCCATGGGGCTACTACAGCATGCCAGCAGCTGTACATATCAACAGATGCACCCTTATTTTAGTTATACACACCATACAGATTTCTTTACCTGTGGGCCCTGTGCAGATGAACTCTGCACACATTACATTGCTGTTTCTACACATATTTCAGATTCACATATTAGTTGCAGGCCCTGGAGTTTGTGTTGTGCTTTTGACATACATCTACTGTGACATTCTCTATGTGCGGATTTCTTGGCAACTGGGGAAACTATCCATGACAGCATGACACTTGAAGGGCTTGTCTGGGCCAGACTGCAGAGTGTGGATGGCTAGCTTGCATCTATTTGTAGGACTGGGGCTGATCAATGCAGCAATTGTACACCTTTCATAGTTATACACATCATACTAGTATTTCTATTCATATTTCTTTACCTGTGTGCCCTGTGTGGAAAATATATGTGTTGCAGTACAGGTCACAGTTTACAACTGTAGAACCAGACTGACATGGTAGTGGCAGTCCCTGGATTCGAAGCATGGTGTTGGCGCAAAGTTGAATTACAGGCCTAGTCCTTATCAGACTGAGCTACTGGGAAGGCGCTGTGTGTTGCTTGTGACATTTTTATCTAGTACATATTTCTGTGCACAGTACTTTTCTTATTAAATGTTACATTATTTGTTTCCTATTTTCAGTACAAATTATGCATACACAACAGACATTGGTGTCACTGTTTGAGAAACATGTGCACATTAGCTGGATTGCACATTTGACTGTTTTACAACTACATACTGCAATTTAGATTCTTGAGTACACAGTGTAGGTTTTAAGTCTGCACCTGTTAGCCTTATACATTTGTCAGTATATTCACAGCTACATACAGCTGAAATTGAAAGGTTAACTCAGGACAATGCTGGCAGACACACAAGTAAAACACATTCTGATGGAAATATGTACTGTTGCTTTTTTTCATTTATTTGACATGCCCATTTTAAAGTATGCAGACAAGCAGTACTAAATCAGTTTACCTCAGTTAATGCATTTTGCAGGACATACACATTTCTATTTTTCAGGTACAAAGTTTGTGATCACCTTTATTAGTTTTGACATACATATCTGTATACAACTCAAAAATCCACAATTACTACTCCTGCATGATCTGCACAGGGGAATGCATTTCATTTCTAAGGGTTATGGTAGCCCTGGCATGGCACTTTCTTGGCAGGTTCATTCAGACACACTCATACATATTTTACTATTCCTCTCCTGCATATTGTACATTGTTTGCTACTGACATCTGTATTACACAGCAGCTGGAGATACTCCATTGTAACGCTGGCACCCTGATACAGGCATTTATTCCTGACTTTTACAGCACAATTATATATACAGACAGTACTACCATTACTATATTTTTGATTTATCACTGCTAATATTAGGAGGTATTCTGTACTCACCAGAATGTCGATGCAACCGGGCCAGTCACTGGGCATGGGCCTTGACATTCTTGGACCTCTCCACAGCAGCTGTATGGGGACAGATGACACATTAATCACACCTGCACAGTCAGAAGTTTAACTTTTTCCATGCTTAGTGATACATAAGACTGCATACTTACAGACAAGTGGGACATCCTGCATTCGGGCTTCTTGGATCCACTGGTCCAAGAGTGCAGCCCTCCCCTGCTTCAGGTCATTGTGGTGGTGATGTACCTACTCACATGTCTGGGGTATGCCAGTGGCACTGGTGAGATCACATGCAAGCTGGTCCCAGGCCTCCACTTTGTACTGGGAACCCTGGTACTGGCCCTGCAGCACCCTGGCATTATGTTTTTTTAGTAGGAGACGAATCATGACCCTGGACTCCTGGATGCCCCAATATTGCGCTTGGAAGTAAACACCTTCACCCACACCTGATATTTTGGTCATGCTGTGAGCAATCCCAAATGGTTATGGCTGTATTCCCACCTGTGGGATTTAAATAGGGAAGTTTTCCTGCACTTTTTCTTGATTGGCCAGTTTTAAAATGCTGAACTTTGCTTAGCTCCATGCAAATCCGCATTGCAATGCTTAAACCAGATAAGCACAGCTGAAAGCAGGTAAGCAATGCATACAATAGCAAAGCATTGCTTAAATATATTTTTTCATTAAATTTATAAATTATTTTTTGCATTTATATTTTACATATTCCCACCCCTACTGTGCTATAGGTGAGTTATATGATTGACATGTATCATTCAAATTCCTTAAAAGTTTATTAAATAAATTGCAGAGTGGGGAATTTGAACTGAGCATGCTCTAGATGCTAAACCATGGCAATAGCACTATGCTACAGCAGTGTAATTATGTTTTTTATTACAGTAGCACTTGTGTATCATTTTCAGGCTTTCAGCCAGACTAAGCATAGTGGCACACTGCTTACATTTCTGTTTTATTTAATGAAAAAAATGTATTTTATTACTTTCCTCTTGCCCTACTGCTTCCATGCATGTAGGGCAAGAGTGCATACATTTGGGGATGTGCACTTGAAGGCTGCTGCCTTCTAGGTATGTTTGTGTTTTTTTTTGCTTTTTGTTTCAGTGCCTGAAGACACTGAAATGTTAGCTACTTTCTGCAGACACTGGTTTAGTACATAATATTAGAGCCAGGCTCTAATATTATGTATATTGACACTTGTTTGTGTCATAAAGTGCTTTACAGCACTTTCTGAGTGAAAGTGGTGTGTTAGTTGTGCAGGCACTACTGAAACACACCCCCTGCACTTGTTCATGGTTTATGTCCATTTATATTAAACAGCAGTGCACTTTCGTGCATATGCAAGGCATGCTGCTATTCTAAACGAACACGAACCACTCTGTCTAAAAATATTCTTATTCTTGCATGCAGCTTCGTAAATCCCAGGGAACATCAAGGGCACTGGCTCTGAGAGCAGCCACTAAAATGTGTTCTACAGTGAAAAATCCTGGCATTCAGAATGGAAGTAGATCTCTGACACACCACTGAATTTTTACAACATTGACTCACTTTGCCTTGTTTGATTTTACTATTTGCATTTACAATGAGTGCTAATTTCATGTTGGTGCTCATTTACTTGATATTTTTTGTACAGTATGAGTACCACTGCATTTATCCTCTTGTGAGATTGCACTACATGTATCTTCTGTATCACCCGCTCCTTGTGTGGCACTGATCATTATGCCATCTCACTTAATGCTATACCCTAGATATTTCTTAATCTTTCCTATAAAGTTGGACTGCACAATAAATAGTATGCAAGTTAATTTTTTTCGTGAAATGATTGCAAATAACTTTGAATGTCCCAGTAGGCATACAAGCTGCTCATGTTAATATCAATAGCATTTTCCCTCCAGACCTAATCTTTGACAAAAATGTAAGCAGTTCAAGGAAGATATTCCACGTCTATTAATACATAATTTTGAATATAAAGAGCTTTTGTACAAACAACATGATTTTAAAAAGTGCACTTCACTTGTACTGAATTTACTCCCATTACTAATAACATTTGCCATTCATGGATAATTGGGAATACATGGGCACTATGTCTATGGACTTTATTAAGGTTTTTAGAAAATCAACATATCAACAAAAGTTTATAGTCTTTAACCTTTATTATCTGCTTGTCCCTTTGCTTAAGAACTATTTGAACTTTTATTAATTTTAGGGATCAGATACACAAATCTCTCTTAACATTTCAAATCAGAAAAGGTATCATCTGTAAGATGGTTATGTATGCATTTTTTTAATTTGCAGCTCAAGCCTCTATCAGTGTTGCCAAATATGTATAGTGCAGGATGGCATTATATGTATTTTGTGTCGACTGCAAGAAGAGATGACAGTGTGCACGCCTGTGGCTCACCTATTTAATATGTTTTTACACAGCAAATTTTACATAGCATTATATGTAATCACAAATAAATAGTTTTATCTTTCATTTGAGAATGGTGCAGCTACAGACATCCAGGGTAATTTGCCTGAGACCTGGAAACTTTTGATCCAGAAATATGATTTATTCCCAGCTATGAGTGTTAAATCCAAAAAGCTTGAAAGGTGATGTCTGCTATGTTCTGTACAGAGCTGTAGCAATGAAAATTGGCACCTTGAATAAAACAATAATTTGGTGTCCCCACCACGAGCTATATGCAGTCACAAATGTGATTGCTTAATGACAGCTTGTTAAATGTCATTTGTAAAAAAACAGTTTTACAGTTCACAAGATGTGACCACTTAATAAACAATTTAAAAACTGTCCATCAGCCCTGCTTTCAGGTTTCTGACCTCCCAACTTGATAATTTGTTGTTCGATCATCTGAGTTTTTTGTCATTTAACAGGGACCCATCTATATATCCATCAATACATCTTATCTATAGTGTTTCAGTTCTTTTTGTCAACTGCTGTTTTTGATCAACATGAGAATTGGCTGATTCTTTTTGTTTATTCTCAGATTGCTGAACATTAACTTAGTACAGGAACATGTGTTTTATGACCTTGGAGTTGGTATATATATATATAAGTAGGTGGGCATAGGGGACTATAAGCCCCATGTAAAAGAAAACTTTTTTTCTGTTTTTTTCTGCTTTTTTTTTACTTTTAATGATTGTTTGACATTATGTATGCTTGGACAAGTGTGGCTGATATATTGCTGTTTGACAATAGTCTGTGTAGACTATTGCCAATATCTGCCACTCTATTGCTATGTGCGTGAGTGTGTTCCTGTATATATACATGTATATCTGAACACACACGTACATACACACACACACACACACACACACACACACACACACACACACACACACACACACACACACACACACACACTTACACACACACACACACACACACACACACACACACACACACACACACAAAAGATATTTACATTAGTTACTGCCTTTCTGTCAAATATTTGTTTTATGGGCAAAGTGTAATGAGTGCGCGATTTAGGAAATTTGTGTCTTATCAAATACAGATGATGCATAAAGTTAGATTTTTGAAGGTTAGTATAGGTTTGGTGGTAGGAGTGTGTGTGTCTGCACATGCAAGTATTGGAAAACTGGAGTAAGAGTAAGGGTTATGTAAAGCAATTACATTTAGTATTTTGAATTGTTTAGGTTTCTAAGGGCTAGGTAAGGAGATAGGTGTAATGTTGTCTGTATGTTGATGTGAAATGTGTGTACCCGCGTGTCTTGCATAATGGCTGCATTACAGAAATGTTTTTTCTAAGGTAAAATCTGGGGCTATAGTTATGGGTAGGGGAAGAATTACAACTAGCACACAGTGATGTGAAGCAAGGATTCTTTCCTTCTTTTGCAATGCAGTGATGCAGTGGTTAGCATTGTTGCCTCACAGTAAGAGGTTCTCTGGTTCAATTCCTGGCAGGGTTGCTTTCTGTGTGGAGTCTGCATAGTCTTCCTATGTTTGTGTGGTTTTGCTCTGGTTTCCTCCCACATTCGAAAGATGTGTCTGGAGTGTTTCTCTCTGGGCCTCTGCTGAAAATGGGCTCTGTCCCAGTTGGACTTTCCCTGTAAACAAATGTTAAAATAAAAATTGTGATGTGCTGTTTTTCATTGTTTTAGGTTTTTAATGAGAGACTGACAGATTTAATAGGTAAATACAGGTAATCAGTCAATTAGTCTGCAGGCCATTACAAGTGTAACCAATAATAATCATCATCATCATCATCATTTCCTCCAGACTCATGGATGGCAAGACACGATACACTGGGGAGAATTTAATACGAAAATTAGATCTCCGTTTGCTGTACCATAAAGGGCTGCCCTCCAAAAATGCAAACACGGTGCAGTCACCAACAGTTGTTACAAGTAAAAGTCCATAAAATGCCCAACACACAATGGCAGGCTAAAATAATATATAAATTTAATATTAATCCACAGGACGACACATATACATAAATAAAAATGATTGAGTGCGCTTTCGTCTTCAGTGTATAGACTTAATCAGAATCAGGAAACACTGGGGAGAATTTAATGCCAATGTCCAATTATCTCAATTCAAGACAAGTCAAATCAAGTCAAGTCAAGTCAAGTCAAAGAAAACTTTATTGTCATTCAGAACTATACAGCAGTGTAGCTGAACAAAATTACAATACTTCATTCTCAATGCAGGAAACAGTTGCACATATAGATAGAGAAAAAAATAATAAAATATCACAGTAGAAATTTAATAAGTAGCAATTTGTAAGTAAAGTAGGACAACAGTGACCCACACCCTTCCCAGAACAGGAGACAAGGAAGACAAGGAACAATATGAAGGTAATATTGTCAAAGTAAAATTGAAACAATAGCAGCATATCTTTGATTAGAATGAATTATTGCACAGTTTGTATATTGCACTTTACAGTCCTTCCGTGTGTAGGTGAGCCACCTTAGTATTGCACTTAGTTATTGCACATCCATAAAATAAGCCCCTTGATAGGCTAGTTATGTAACAGAAGTCATGGTTCATTTTTCCCAAGAGTTCAACAGTCTAACGCAGAGTGGAAAGGAATTGTTTTTAGTCTGGTAGTCTTACAATGCAGGCTTCTGTATCTCCTGCCAGAGGATAGGTGAGTGTACAGACCATTGGCAGGATGTGTTGGATCGCTGGAAATCTTTTTGACCCTGTCTATGCACCGCCATTTGTGTATATCTTCCAAAGGAGTAAGGGAGGTGCCAAGGATTCTTTCTGCTGACCTTACAACTCTCCTGAGAGCCTTCTGATCCTGATTATTACAGCTCCCATACCAGACTGCAATGCTGTTGGTCAGGACACTTTCAATGGTGTTCCTATAAAAGGTCTGAAATATGGAGCTTGGTAATTTTGCCTTCTTAAGTTTCCTTTGAAAGTGCAAGCATTGCTGAGCTTATCTATCTATCTATCTATCTATCTATCTATCTATCTATCTATCTATCTATCTAATCTATCTAGGTTTACCTTAAAGTTGGCATGGATACTAGTCTGTTAATATGTACTGCACATTTGTTTCAGAGGTGAGGGTTGCTTTTTGATATGAATTTATCATGCCAGTGTGTTTTCTTTATCTGTTAATGATGGTTTAGTTCCCTTAAATATGTATTTGAGGTATCATTTTTCCTGTGATGGAATAGGAGGTCAAAGAGTGTTAGATCTTTCATGGCACAAAAAAGTAAACACAGATCTCCAATGTGAAGTCTAAAAGAGAATGAGTACAGAGAGAACATTGGCCTGTCCTTGTAACTAAGATTTTTGTGGCCACTAATGTTTTTAGTTATGAATTTCTGAGGTCTGTCAAGCTCAGTGATATGTTTAGACAAATCCATGTGAAAAGGTGCATTATATTCAATAATGGTTCTAATGAGATATGAGTTAGAGGGGAATTAAGACTTTCATTGGATCTAGTGGAGATGCCCTTGGAAATTAGATATGTTACAAAGAAAGCTTTCCTGAACTACAGCAGAGGCATGATGGTCAAATGATAAGAAATTATCAACTAGAGTGCCTAGAGCCCTTACTACAGTGTTTGTTGGAGGGCAGCAATATGGTATGTGAAATATTTTGTTTACTCAAATGAACTATACTACAATTTTGCTCATTTAATTTGAGGTAATTGTCCTTGCAACAATTGTAATTTTGTGTAAGCCATGTTGGAACAATTCTGAGTGAGTGGAAGATCAAATAAGAGAACACAATTTACAGTCATCTACTAACTTAGATAACAATGGGCCAGGAGTATTTTCCTGAAAGTCTGAGAAACAGATGCCAAACAGGAGAAATTCCAACACAATGAGCCCATGTAACTTCTTTTGCTTTCAGAAATGGTATCTGCAATGCTAACTGTTATTCATCTCACTTGTGTTGTCAGGGTGGGGTAGACAAACCAGCATGGGTTATGTTCAAGCAATTTTATTATGTACAAACACATCAGAAAACAAGGTAAATAACTTTAACTAAAATAGACTTACAAACAGACTATTTCTCATTCATGTTCACTGTCTGGCTGCACTCTCAAAATGGCACTGATGTTAGCACGTGCCTGGTATTTGCATGCACATTCAGTTCTTACAAATACTTCTTAAAGGCACCACACATACATATATTCTACACTAACCACATGGGTTCTGTCAGGCAACCAGTTAACTATCCACCAAACAACATAAAACATATAGTATATTCAGATTTATAATTGTGTCAATAATGCCTGCATAGGGAATAATCTCAGAGGTCTTGGTCAGGTCCAGATATGCTGAATGTATGGCAAAACTGCTATCCACTGCTTTGTTTACTTTTCTGAGGAAATTAATGATGTTAAAGATGTAAGACTTTCCTTTGAAAGAGCCATATTGATGACAGTCCCGGGTTAAGATTTTGAATGTAGAGATTAGTGAGATCTGAGATGGGTCCATAGTTATCAGAGTCTGTAGCTCAGCTACCGTTGTGTAATGGCATTACAATGACTGTTTGCTAAGCTTCAAGAATGTAACTAGTGGGAAGGCGTAGATTAAAGAGGTTAAGTAGGGGTTCATTTTTTTCATATTTTGTACTAATAATCAGACCACCTGACATATTATCAAGGCCCATAGATTAGGTCTTAGCTTCAGGGCTATTAGAACAATTATAGTGGAATGTAATAAATACAAATTTGTTTGTATGTGGGGATAAGCCAGCTCAATATTTATTTTCCCTTTTCCAGTCCTATTGTTCTAGGTTACAGTCAAGCTAAAAATAAAACAACTGATATGCACTAGGTTGAATTTTGTAAAATTATAATTTATGAGCACATAAGAAATACATAAACTTAATTTCAAGTAAACATCAGCCAATAAATATGAACATGCTGTACAGCAGGAAAGTAAAAAATAACAAAAAAAAATCAGTTACTTACTGGCAGTGTGGTGAAGCATGAAACAAATGTTCCTTTTCAACAAGAGTCAAAAGCACTCAAGTATTTTATTATTAGGTTTTAGAGTGTAAGAGCCTTTTGATCCTGGATAAGCACTGTGAAATAGTCCTGCATTCTGTATCCTCTCTTTCTCTCTGGGATATTCTCAAAACTGATCATGATTCCTTGCACTTCAATACTGGCTCCTTTAGTAGGCCAAATTCCAGTTCATTTGCAGGGAGTCCTGATTAAATGCCCCTGCCTGGCACACAGGAATGGCTCTACCTTTTGGATTTTCTAGTCGCAGAATTGGTAAGATGCAATATCAGTCTTTGGTTCTTTTTCCAGAGTGTATAGCACTACAGCAGTCCCTCAGCATAGCTCTTTCAGAGTCTGTCTGCTTCTTAGCCAAGTAGTCCAAGTATGAAGATGAACATCTGTAGTCTGACATTGACTTAGCCCTGCTGCAATATATATATATATATATATATATATATATATACATATATATATATATGTATATACATATCTCTACAAGAGAGGGTTTGGGATTTCTTTGTTCTGTCTCTGCATTTGATGGCATTCAGTATTTGCCCTAGCTGTTTAACTTTCCACAGTATAATCTTTCTTTAATTAACAACACAACTGGTGAGAGATTGGGTGGCAGCCAATGCTTTTTTCCACATCATTTGAGTTTGTCACTCCTTTTAGACTTCTTGACACCTTAATGTCTGAGGAGCAGAATGGTGTATATGTTCATGCATCCCTCTCTGAGTTTTATTTATGATGGTACCATCTGGTCTGCGATGAAAACAGATACTTGGTGCAGATGTTTTTTTTTCTGAACATTTCAGTGTCTTCTTTACTTAAAACACTGTAACTGCATGAGTCTTACTTCAGAAATCTTTTACATGGTATGGCTTTATGCCCTCTATTTTCAGTGTTTGTGTTATGTACAAAAATAGTAAGATTAATACGCAGCAATACATGACAGCAAAATTAATAAATACAGTCAGAACACAGTAGCAAAGGTACCATACAGGCAATACTCAATGGCATCAACAATTTTAATAGATATATCAACAACATTAATGCTTATGATAATCATGGCTAGCAATATCAGTAATACATTATATTCTTTTCAGTCAAGTGGGTCTTCTTTTCTGAAAGAACTTCCATAGTAAGTAAAGGGGTGGGTGGGATTGTGGAATCTATGGAATAGCTATAACTGTGGGTGGAATAAAATCCGTGTTAATTTTTCAGTTAGAATATAAGCAATTTCTTTTAGAAATGTGTATGCATTAGTATTATTATTATATAGCTCTGAACATTGTTTTGTGTTAGTTCTTAAATTGTTGACATAGTTAATGAAAGATTTGAAGTTATCATTAGTTGTATGGGCTATTTGAATTTCATACTAAACTTTGAGCTTCTTGCTAGTTCCCTTAAGCTCTGTACTAGTTTGCTTAAGGGTACTTTTAAGGTAAATGGAGACCCCCTTCTAAGCATTAAGCAATTTCTTTCTTTTGTTATATATTTCATTTATATAAGCATTCCACCACAGAGTGTTAAATGTCTCATTATATTTGGTGCAGATAGGGACTGTCTTATCAATTCAACATGGAAATAGAAGTCAAGAGGCATTGGCAGCAGTTTTAGCAATGGGATCCCTTGGAGTTGGATTAGAGCAGACTTTATTTAGGTAATCAAGAAACAGAGGGTTGGCTTTTGAGTAGTCCCTAATCACAGAGGTATGTACATGGGAAGTATCACCAGTTTTAAAGGAAAATATCAACAAGACATGGTCTTATTTAACGGGGCAGGATGTTGCATATGGAGATGTATAAGAAATGGCCATATTTGTGAGGACTAGATCAAGGATAATGGGTTCCATAGTAGGATAGCTAACTATTTGTAAAAGAGAATTAACTTTTGTAATGTTATGAAAGCACTAGGCCTGCTGGCTATTGGCAGTGCAGGTCAGCCAGTTTATTGATGGACAGTTGAAGTGCCCCAACAAAACATATTGGATTTAATCAGGATTTCAGTTAATGTGCTAAGATCGCTATTGCCTCATAAGAAGACACAGAGGATGTTTTATAATTAACTATGCCATAGTAATTAGTCTGGTTTACAGTGATGTTACATTTGGGAGTTCAAATGTGGTATTTCTTGAACTATGTTGTGAGGGTATGATATCCTTGACAAATACTGATGCTTCCCACAATGGCCATTTTGTCTAAAGACATAATAGGCACTATATAAGTAAGTAAAGTAAGTAAGTAAGTAAACCTTATTGTCATTCAGACTGTACAACCATAAAGTGTACAGCTGAACGAAATTATGTTCCTTCAAACTCATGATGCAACACAAACCATCTCAACAATACAACTCAAGCAGTTACATCACATATACAGTAAACACACACATGACACAGAGTCCTAACCAACAGAAGCTTCATTTACACACCAGCAAGTCCCAGTCCAGTTTCACCAATCCAACAAAAGCAGACTTTCAAGAGTCCAGATCAGCACAATCCAAGCAGACAGTCTGGTCTCTGCCATCCGCCCTCATCCAGGTCAACGACTACAGTCTCAATGATCCACCATCCACTCTGACACCAACCTCATCTCCACTAGCAATGGTCCATTTCCTCCTTCACAATCCACTCAAATCCGGCACAACATCCTCTGACACCATCCAGCACCTGGTCACCACCATCTGTTCTTCTTGGCATGCCTCTCCACATACAGGCCTGAACAGCCACGACCAGGCCAATAACTACAGCCATGTCCACCACACCTACCACTCCAGCTACCTGAGTTAATCTGGAACAGCCCCTGGTCCAATCAATCCACCAGCTCCATGGCTGCCTTCTCTCCACACTCAGTCACTCAGTCACCAGCAACTCTGGAAAAAATGCCCATCTACAGAAAAACAAGGCAACACAAGACAAGCAATGGGAGCCAAGAAGGCCACTGCCACATATGGTGCCACTATCTTAAGTTTCCATATCCAGGAAACATATCCAGAAACAAAATGACTGCTTTCACTTCTCTAAAACCATGTCTCTGTAACTACTCATATATGAATTGTAATCAAATTGTAATCAAGTTCAGATAGTTTTTGTTAAAGAGTCCTGGCACTGAGTAGAGTCACATTAAAGTGTTCCAAATTAAAATTTACCTGGTTGCTATGTCCTTCAGATGGACTCTGCTAAAGGATGGCACTATAGAGGTACCAAAGGTTTTAGCCAGAACTGGGAAAGCATGGACAAGAAATGTGCAACCCATCCCTAGCAAAACAAGAAGACTTCTCATTCATCTCATCTCAGAATGATACATACTGGACACCTCCCTCCAGAATGGCATCAGATGCATAGCCAATTATTAAAAACAATTATCTTGGCTTTGAGTTTCAGTATCCTTCTGGGTAATGGCAAAATAACACTCAAGACCAATGTCGCAGACACAGGCATAGCAACTCAATCACATTCTCCTGCATGTCCCTCTTATATAGCATCTAAGATAATTCACTCTCACATGGACCACTAACAGGTCATAATTGTATTAGACAGACTGGAGGGATGCAAGAGCTATAGTTTCAGAAAGGCAGTTCATTGTTCTCCTGTTCTTATCCAGCCTGGTGTGGCTGACAAGTGTATGACTAACAACAGACCTATGATTTGATGCAGTATCAGTGGACCGTAGGGGCTCAGAGTATGCAACCTTGTGACCGATAGACGTAAGTGTTCTGCCATAGGATGTGAATGTTGAAATTTGGTGCATTGTTGTGTGAACTGATTTTTGAGGTTTCTTAGTCTTTATCCTGGGTAGCTTAGGCAGTGTTCCCTTAACAACCTCAGCATAAGCTGGGTTAGTAGAAGTGCTCTGTTCTGTATTTGTGTGTGTTGTACTTACTGAATGTGTTCTGAGGTGAGAAGTGAATACTTGCACCTGTCACATATTAAATCTTTATGAAGTAGCAATACAGTATTTTGGTAAGCATGAGGCATTTATTACACTGTCTTAAAATACCTAGTACTCTCAAGCTGTATATAGAAGGAGCAAACATTGACTGACACTCCATATTGGCCAGTGTATACGAGGGGTGTAAAACAATACAGAACAGCTTAATAAATTAACTTTTGGTATAAGACAGAGGGCAATACTTGATTGGACTAGGAAAAAGGATATGGCTAAAGGATAAAAGAATATGAGTTGTGACTTCCGCAGTATTCACTAGTGCAAATAAAAAATGTAGAAATGACAGAAACATACATGATCAGTAAGATAAAGAGTTACAATGGTAAATTTAAATCAAATAGCTTTATCTGGAAGGCTAACATGGTGTGTACCTAACTAGTAGAAGCAATGAGCAACAGATACTATAACCTAATGGATCTGGGTGGTACAGTAACAGTAACAGTAACAGGTATAGGTAATCTGAGTAGTTTCAAGTTCAACAGCAGTATAGCAATTAGCCAAGTAACAAAAGTATAATACTTTACTTATTTTATTTTATTTTTTTTATTCTTTATTGACCAAGTAAGACCCTCTAGGCCAATGGACTCTTTGCAGGAGAGACCTAAGGTGGTATTTATATAGTCTAGGGGAAATTTATTCAAAATACCAGGAAACTTCCCCTACTCTTTTTGAGTTGATCCAATTTGAGAAACAACCAAGATGTGAGGAGGAAGCAGATGGAAGGAGTGAGCAGGGGTGATCAGAGTTTTTATTTTTTGTTTTTGGTGCAAAGGCAGTTGAGCCTTTGCAGGCAGAAGCTGTATGCATCTTGGTTGTTACAAAGGCATGTAAGCCTTTAAAGAAAGTGTCTACACTTATCAAGAAAGGAGAAATGGATTTTTGTGAAAACATGAAGGTAGTTGAAACTTCATGAGATTTGGAAGTAATTTTTTAGCAGCAATTATTTGAAGGTGAAAGTGAGTGCCAGAAAGGATGTATTATTACAACCTTCCAGTCAGGAGGGTTGCAGGATGTTTTATTACAGGATATAATGATTCAAAGTGAACTGGAGCAGATAGACTGAATTCAAGAAGAAGAAGTTGAGGAAGTGG
>NC_056746.1:719103016-719143016 GCF_019279795.1 Protopterus annectens | reverse complement strand
GCCAATCATCGAGTACAATGCCCCATTTGGCATGTACCTCACTAGACACCTGCAACAACTGGAGAGGCTGCACAAGTACCTCACAAAGAGGATTCTAGGCCTTAAACACTTGTCCTATATGGACAGACTCAAAAAACTCCAACTATTCTCTGTCTTATATCATCTTTTAAGAGGAAATCTCTGCTTGACTTACAAAGCCATGTCTAACCCAGCTCTGTTAGAAATGCTACATCTAAAGAAATCCCAATCCCTCCATACTACATGCTCCTCAACCTCATTACCACAATCAACAGAACAAGGTGGAGGGACAGGTTCATAACCCAGAGGTTGCCCATGTTATGGAATAGACTTCACATACATGTCAAGCAGAGCACCTCACTGGCCCTCTTCAAGAGAAATCTTGATGAGTGGATGGGAAATAGAAAATTCACTCCAGAGATCACTCCAGTTACTCTACTCAACAGAGGCACTGGGAACTATGGTCAGGTGGCACGATGCCAGGGTAATCCTATGGGTTAGGCTTGTAAAGGATCCACTGACATTAGCCTAGTACACACCTATGAACCTATAAGAATCTTTGGACTCCCAGAGAAAACTGAAGGTGAGGAAATTATTCTATTTTTAAATTCCTGGCTACCTGAAATATTAGATTTAAAAGAAGGCTTATCCAGTGGAATAGAGAGGGCACACAGAGCCATAGGTAAACCAATATCTTCCTCACCAACTGCTCCTCCAAGGCCTATTGTAGTAAAATTTTTATCATTTCTGGACAAAGAACTTATACTTAAATCAGCTTGGAGAAAAAGCCCACTGACATACAGACAAAATTAAATACATTTTAAAATGACTATTCTACCAGGGTACTGGAATTAAGGAAAAAAAATATGGTCACTAGTGAAACTTCTTAAACAAAATAAAATAAAAGCAAAACTTGTCTATCCTGCAAAAATCATAATATTTCAAGCAAGTGATATGAGAATTTTCAACAACTTTGAAGAAACATCATCTTTCATCAAGAACAACAACATAATTAAAATACCAGAAGGAATGGAGTGGTCAACATCCACATCCCTGAAAAGATCTCCTGAAAAGCATACTTGGACTGATGTGAAGAAGAAGAAAATAAAAACTGAACTCAAAAACATAACTGCATCTACATCTGTCAAAGAAACAACTAAAATATGAGTTAAACTTCAAGAGAACAAAAAGTATGTATATTTAATTTCATTTTCTTTTCGTTGACTTACTTTATTTAATACCTACTAGCTGCCAGATACATAAAGATACTTGTTGCATGCCACTTATATTGTTTGTAACAGTAAGTACATTCTGCATCAAATAAGTTATTAGTTTCACAAGGGAACATCTAAACTATTATATGTTTCACTAATGCATCACATTAGAATTATGCAGTGGTAAACAAATGATTAATAATGTTCCTGAGTTATCAAAACTTTACTTGTAATATTTCCAAAGGTAAAGAAGTATTTCAGCTTCAACAACTACTAACATCACACAAAAGGTAACCTTAATTATTTAATATGTACCTTCACAACTTTATATACATATGCATATTTGAACTGTTTCTTACTGAAATTGGTGCACCTTGTTTGCTGTAGCATAGACTAGATCCAGGCCTGCTGAATCTAGCTTTGTTTGCATAACTTGAGCACTAATCCAGGCCTTCTTAAAAGTATTCAATTGTATTTATTACTGCTTGCTAGTAACCTGATTACAGTGTAGCTTTCATTCTAAGCCTTTTGGTTTAAGCACTTGGGCTTCAGACCAGTTGTTTTACATTAAGAAGGTTTGTGGTCTGCACTCTTGTGGGAGGAGAGCCTGGACTCTGCCCTCGTGTGCTGGGAATTTCTGGTTAAAAGGCTTATAGTGCCTGCATATTTGAACTGTTTCTTACTGAAATTGGTGCACCTTGTTTTCTGTAGCATAGACTAGATCCAGGCCTGCTGAATCTAGGTATGTTTGTATACCTTGAGTAATAATCCAGGCCTTCTTTTTTGGAGAAGGTTCTCCTGCACCGCAGTGGCAGGAGTGTGCAGTTAGAACTTGTCTGATTGAAGACTACAGGAACAGGGCTCAGTTTTGAGATATTTTTTACTGGTTAATTGGGTAATTTGTTTAAAAGCCTTTTCTGATTGCTTGCAGTCATCTAAAGCTGTTTTAAGTGTATGCTGTTTTAAGTGTATTTTTATTGTTTTTGCCTTATCTTTTCAAAAAAAAAATGTCCTTGTTTCCCAACATTCTAAGCTAGTATAGCCCAGTTTTCAGGCTAGTGCTGAATTCAGGGCTGTGTTAAATTTTCTGAGTTGCCCATACCTTACTTGGATAGAGGGAGGTTTCTTTGGTCACCTGTGAGAGAGGGAGCTTTGAGCAGCCATCTGTCCCTGGAGGAGTGGTTCCAGCCCAGAAGTTAGTAGTTTATAGGCCATTTTGGGCTCATTTCTATCTCTTTAATTTCCCTGCTATAAAAAACATGTTTGCATGGTTTTGCACGTCTGGGCAGCGCCGGTTAGCTAGGGCTAAATTTATCCCGGCTCCACCAAGTCTCCTCTTCAGTTTTTCCCTTGAAAGTAGTCTAACTCTCAACCTAAGCACTTAAAAAGCATCCTACAGTCCAGCACTTGCCCAGACCTAATAGCAAGCACTAATATACCCCTACAATTGATTGCCCAGCAGGACAAGGCTCATTATTCACCCCTCACCAACCAAGTGACTAAGCAGCTCACCCTACTATTCAGGCATGACCAAAGGGCAATTTCAGATATACTCTCCAGTCCAGCTGGTGAACTTGGGTATCCTGAGGCAATGTTACAACTGCCTCATGTACACAGACAACCCTCTCCTCCTACCACACAACATTAACATATGCGAGAGATGCAATAATATAGCTAAATTGGAAGCTAAGCTCTCTCCACCTAAGACTGGAACAGGCAGTCATGAGGAGAAGGTTAACACTTGCACCACACCTCCAGCCTCACATAGACATACTAAACAAGCACTGGCAAAAAATACACATAAATACACAAAATCATACTCGGAGGCTCTAAATAAAAACCTGCAAAACCATCACAGACCTCCAAAGAAGCCACCCAAAAAAACTGCACCTCCCATCACAAACCAGACAACACATAAAACACAAAATCAGTGTGCCGCACAATCACAGCCCTTAAGGTGAAATAACATACCTAACACACTAGTAATAGGCAACTCTATAGTCAGGCACACTGATGTCCCATTCACTAGGCTGGACAAGGAGAAGGTTACTGTTAACTGCCTGTCGGGAGCCAGAATCTGCCACATAACACAAGCACTCAGGTCACTCCCTAACAATTACAAATATGACTCTGTCATTGTTCATGTTGGTGTGAATGACCTGAGACATACCACCCTGGACTACATGAAAAGAGACATGGAAGAGCTTTCTGATCATGTAGCCCAGGATGATAAGACCCTGACCCTGAGTAGCATCCTGCCCTCATCAAGAATTATATCGCAGTATAAAGAAAAAATGATCAATTTCAACAATTGGCTAAGCTTCTGGTGTCATTCAAAGGGGATCCAGTGTCTGTCAGCCTGGGACGACATGCTCGACAAGCCTTGTTGCTTCGCAAGAGACGGCTTGCACTTGTCACCCCTATGCTTTTGAATACTGGCCAAGGCTCTTGCTGCCCCCATAGTGCCCTTTTTAGGCAAGGTTCAAAAGTCAAACCCACCTCTGTAAACAGTAGAAATAAAACAATGAGGGTTATGCTACTCAATGCCAGGCATTTAAATCTCAAAATGCACATGCTTGAAGCACTCCTCAGTATCTAGAATGTCGACATCTGTGCAGTAACTGAAACCTGGTTCAAGGCTCCACAGAGCACCCCGGCACTACCAGGCTACAACTCATACCACACATTTCGGCCACAGAACATGGACCGAAACACAAAAGGAGGGGGTGTATCCATTTTCATCAAGGATACCTACACCTCCAGGTTAGTGGCGCAGCATGATACCTCCGAGATCATCCATGTGCAACTAACATCAGGCAAATCTGAAATGCAAATTGTGGCCTACTACAGATCATCCTCCATGACCCAGGAACACCACTCCACCTTTCTAGAGACACTGGAAAACATGAAAGTCTTACCAAACACCCTGATATTGGGTGATTTCAATTACCCTACCGTTAACTGGGAAACTACTCAAGTACAAACTCCCAGGTTCAGCGCTTTCTGGAAATTATCAACTCAAATGCCCTAGATCAGCTGGTAAACTCCCCTACCAGAGGTGAAAATATATTGGACCTGGTCATCACCAACATTGGCAACAGGTGTTCCACACCAGAGGTCAACCCGTCAGAGGTTAGATCAGACCAAAAACTAATCACTCTGGATGTCCACAGCACCACCTCTGACCAAGGAAACCACAGTGAAAAACTTTTCTATAGCAAACTTCACCTTACTTAAGACAGAGGTGGTAATTTTCACAGCCCCCACGCTAAAGGATAACAGTGTCCAAGATGCAGGAACCTTTACAAATGCACTCTATGAGCACCTACAAGGATGCATGGATCACACCATCCCTAGCAAAACCAAGACTCACTCCCTTAAGAGAAGGAAACCAGTCTGGTAGACCCCTGCCATAAACAGGCTGTACAATAGATGGAGGAAACTAATTCAGAAAAAAAGCAAATCCCAAGAAGGAAAGACATCACTGATCAGTATCAGTAAGAAACTAAGGTCCCTCATAAAATCCTCCAAGGATTCAAAAGATAACCACAAAGCCTTCTTTAGCTATGTCAAGAATCTAAGTGGCAACTCGCAGATATGCTCTGAGCTAGTGCAAAATAGCACAAAATATACTGAACCTACTGATATTGCCAACATCCTGGCAGATAGAGTCAGTGCAAATTTCACCCCCCTCTCACCTCCAAAAGGGCCCACAACAATACCGGAAAACTGTAGTGTCCCAGAAATCACAGACGCACAGGTGAAAACAGCCCTTTCAAAAGCCAAAAACACTGCATCAATGGGGCCAGATGGTGTCCCAGGCTGCGTCTTGCACGAACTATAGAACGGACTAACCCCCCCACCTAAACACACTGTTCAACCTCAGCCTCTCCACAGGCTACTTGCCCACAGAATGGTGCACAGCAACGGTTATTCTGTTCCACAAAGGAGGGGCCAAAACTGACCCTGGTAACTATCGCCCCATAAGCCTGACTAGCGTGGTCTGCAAGGCTGTGGAGCGCATCATCATGGAACTCATTAACAAAGACATTGGGAACCTCCAAACACTTGACCCAACCCAGTTCAGCTTTGTTAAGGGCATATCATGCCTACTAAACCTGGTTGAGTTCTTCGAGACAGTCACCAAGGCCAATAGATGAGGGGAAGGTAGTTCACACAGCCTACCTTGACCTCACCAAGGCTTTTGACACCATCCCCCACTCAGGAATTATAGAAAAACTCACCAGCCTGAGCATAAACCCCTATGTCATGAGATGGGTTGCCAACTGGCTTAAAGACAGAACTCACACGGTAAGAATAGTGGGCTCCAGGTCCAACTGTAAACCAGTCACAAGTGGTGTTCCACAAGGCTCAGTCCTGGGACCCCTACTGTTTGGCATATACTTTGCAGAAGTACAGGCAAACACAGGAGGATTATGGCTAACCAAGTTTGCTGATGACTGCAAACTGGGAGCCATAACTGACTCTCCGGCTGACATGGACATTCTCCAAAAGGGCCTTACTGAGACACTTGGTGTCAAAGTCATGGTCTCAAGCTAAATGCCAAAAAATGCATAGTCATCCCATTTGGGAAAAACAAAACACCCATGAATTACAACATAGGTGGCAGCCCCCTTAATACAGAAGAGGTAATAAGAGATCTGGGGATCCAGGTAGATAGTAATCTCTCCTTTGACAATCATATTGCCAAAGTAGTTAAGAAATTTTTCTATGTAGCCCATCTAATTACTAAAGGGTTTGCATCTGGTAATAAAGAGGTTATAGTGCCCCTCAACTCGTCATTCATCAGACCCATCATAGAGTACAATGCCCCATTTGGGATGTACCTCACAAGACACTTCCAACAGCTGGAAAGACCACAAAAGTACCTCACCAAGAGGATTATTGGCCTCAAACATATGTCCTATGCAGCCCAACTGGAAAAACTCCAGCTGTACTCAATCGCATATCGCTTACTCAGAGGTGATCTCTGCCTGACTTACAAAGCCATGTCCAAGTCAGAATTGATGGATATGCTCCACCTAAAGAAATCCAAGTCACCGCGAGCCACTCACTCTAGTGAGCTAAACCTCGCCACAACAATAAATAGAACATGCTGGAGGGATAGATTCCCATCACAGAGACTTCCCATGCTTTGGAACAAAATTCCTAACTACATTAGGCAGAGCCCCTCACTAACACTCTTCAAGAGAAACTTTGATGAGTGGATGGGTAACACAAAATACACCCCTGAGATCACTTCATTGGCTCTTCTTGACAAAGGCTCAGTTAATTAATCAATGGGTGGTGAAAGCTGACACACTCTGGCTAGGCTTATAAATGCCCTTGGGCAGATAGCCTAGTACCCTACCTATGAACATATGAACCTATGTCACAAACTTTTTCCCCCAGATTTACTAATCCTCCTTGCAGGACTAGCTTAATCCTGAACGGAGGCGGCCATCTAGGAGCAGGATGGCAGTGTGCCATGCATAATAATGAAGCATGCTGTCTGAAGTCCAAGGCTTACACGGAGCATCCAAGAGTGCAGGGGGCATGTCTGAGAGCAGAGCTCTCAGAATATACACGCCCCTGCAATGAAGAACAGAAGAAAGGGGTACAAAATGAGTGAGACAGCTCATAAGTGTCTGCATATCCCCACCATCAGTCCCCCTTGTGTACAACAGCAACAGTATACATAAATAAAATCAACAAACCCTTTAATTTTTTTTTTTTTAAATCCCATGAAAGCTAACTGTAGGTGCGCGGGTGTGCCCATCGCTTAGCTACGGTTAATGCAGCTTAAACGGCTAAAGAGGATAACAAGGAAGATATATGCAAATGAAACAAAATAGCAATAGTGTAGTGGTTAGAACATTCACATTATGAGCAAACATTCTAGGTTCAAGTCCCACTGCAGCCGATTTCATTTTCCATGAAAAAGCACGTTATGAATAATATTTATGTTGCACAACCCACTAAATAACATATTTTTATGAACTGGAGTACTGCAGTAAATGCACATGTGAGGTGTCAGTATCATAATGAATAAGACACTAGTAAGCAGGTTTAAGCACAAATAAGCAGTAGTAAGCATATGTAAGCACTAGTAAGTGGGTTTAAGCCTTTTTGTGTGGCGGTAAGCAATGCCTACACTGATTATGCAGTTCTAAAGCTAACTCTGTGTAAGCAGATGTAATGGCAGGTTAGCATTGCTTACCGTCAAGCAAACCCATGCAAACCCGCTTACAAATGCTCAAAAGTGCCTTAATCATTCTGTATCCAATGGCCCTTGTTCTGCCCATCAACAAAATAAACAGCCATGCAGGTCTCGATCTCAGGATCCTATACATCATAGTCACAGTAGTTAACCACCAAACCGTCACAAAAGTACAGAAGAATGAGGCATCAGCAAACAAATCTTCACCATAGTAAAACCAAACTGAACCTGTGAAAGGAATCAGTATACAGTCATATGTTCCATAACCCACTACATAACATAAATATGTGAACTGGAGCACAGCAGTAAGCCCAGATGTGAGGTGTAATTGTAATAGAGTGTTAAAGTCCCCAATAAAACACAAGGACCTCACAGAGTGTATGTACACATTAATCATGGATACCTGGCAGATATATAACATGTAATGAATAAGAAATCAATGCCAAAAAGGAAATATAATGCAAAGTCTAATGCAAGCAATGCTAAGCATTACACAGGCCAGCATAGGAGGTGTAAGCAATGTGTACACCAGCTAACTCATTGTGCCCAGTGGTATACCCCTTTAAACAATGCCAGCCTTAGGTAAGCAGGTTTGCCCATAGATTAGCCTTTTCAAAACCAGCCAATCACAGAAAAGTGCAGGAAATTGACCCTACTTAAGCCCAAGAGGTGGGAATACATCTCATAACTGGTTGTACCTTCCCCTTGCAGGTAATACAGCAGTAAGGGGAGAAGGTGTGTACTTTTGGGCACAGCGCTGGTGCATCCAGGAGTCCAAGGTCATGGCAGGACTCCTTGTCAAAGACCATGATCAGAGACTGCTGCAGGGCCAGTACCAGGGCTCCAAATATAAGGCAGAGGCCTGGGGCCGTCTTACCCGTGACATCACAAGTACCACTGGCATACCCCAAACTGGTGAGCAGGTTAGGCATCACTATACCAACCTAAAGTGGTGTAAGGGGGAACTCTTGGAAGAGTGGCTCCAAGAGGCTTGAGCAGCAGGGATTGTTCCTATCATATATAAGTATCACCCCAGTATGTGTGTAATAATTGCCAGCTCAGGTATATCATGGATAGGTATGGCTAAATATTCCTCTTATGTCCCCCACAGCTGTAATGGAGCAGGCTGTGAACCAGGAGGCCTACATCAGTCACCTGGTGAGGTTGTGATGTGAAGCAGGTCAGTAATACTCATGCATTTACTGTCATAGGAAATAAAACTAAAAGTAGTAGTAAATTAATTGCCTATATAAGACCTGTATTGTTCAAGGCAAGTACTGCATACACTACAGAATATGGCAGGAAGAGTCTTATATTGTTTGTATGTCAATAAAAGTTCAATAGCATGACAAAACTGGTCTAACTGCTGGACTGCATGTGTATATTCTGGGATCATATGGTAATGTAGATTTGCAATCATGTAATAGTACTGTTGTATTAAGCACTGTAACCCACACTGTGCACCATAAATTGAATGTGTAGGAATGCCTGTATATGACACGTGTAATCCCCAGAGGCCATTTAGTACAACTGAGAGACACATGGACAGTAAACAGGGAAAATGCAAACAACAAAAACCAAACAGCACATGCAACTGAGATGTGAACTGTTGCTTTTTTGGCACACACAGCCACGGTTTGAAACCTGCCAGTGGTAGTAGTCTGCATACAGAATCATACCCCACAACTGTACAAATATGACCAGAATGTCTATGAAATTGGCCCATATCAGTTGCCTATCAACCAGTCCCCCTGGGAAATCAGTGGGATGATCCCAGATGCATAGACAGCAAACAGGAAATACAACCGATTGACACACATCTATGAGAAGAAAGCTGGCACACTAGCAACTCCCAAATACCTTATGTGACTAAGAAGCCACGTATGTCCCATTTACAATCCAACTTGTCAAGCTGTCATCAGAGTGTGTACAGTAACAGAGTGAGATGTATGTGCATAATAGTAATGTGGAATCTGGTACTGTGTGTGGGAACATTCAGGTAGTGCTAATAAACATTCCTGCCACAGGTCCATCAGATACCAACACTGGCCCAGAAATACAAGAATGATACCCAGTACTGGTACTGTTCTTAGTGGTATTGTATGGCATTCCACTGATGCAATTGCTCTGAATAATGAGGCATTACACATCACTGTCACCCACACTGTCCTACAACATATAACTGCCTAGGAAATCTGTATAAGAGTGTTGTAATACAAGGTCAGAATGCAAAAGCACAGTGGATTAATAAGACAGAAAGCAGATAGGAGATATACAGCAATATCTATATAGTAGACACAGCTGTGATGGACAGTGTTTAAGTTGTAGCAGACACAGCCATGGTCTGAATCCTGGGAGTGGAATTAGGCTGCATACAGAATCATACCCCACAACTGCGCAGATGAGGCGAGAATGTCCAGTATATGGGCCCATATCTGCTGCCTGTCCCCCTGGTAAGTCTGTGGGGTGATCCAAGATGTTTATCCAGCAAACAGGGAATACAAGTGATTGTCAACCATCTATGAAAAGTCACTGTAGCACCTCCCAAAACTGTTAGGAGAGTAATATGTCAAGTATGTCCTATCTACACTCTCATGTTGTCAAGCTGTGACCAGAGTGTGTACAGTAACAGAGTGAGATATATGTGCATAATACTAATGTGTAATCTGGAACGTTGAGTGGCAACAGTCAGGTAGTGCTAAAAAACATTGCTCCCACAGGTACGTCGGATACGAACACTGTGATGAGAAATACAGACCATTATAACCTGTACTGGTACTGTTCACTCTGGTATTGTAGGGAATATTTAGTGTTGCAGTTTCTCTGAATAATAAAGTATTACTGGTCTCTATCACCCACACCGTGCTACATAATATAACTGTGTAGGAAAGCATGTCTATGTGTGTGTGTCAGGTCACAAAAGATGGAAGAGGGCAATATTCTAGATATGTCATGGCACACCAGCATGTGGTCAACACATGGCCAGAGTCTGTGCAGAAAGAGTTGGATAGCTATGTGCACAACATCAACCCAGAATCTGGGAGTATGTGTAGAAACAGTTAGTTAGTGTTAACAAACATTCCCTCCACAGGTATACCAGGTAAGAGGTGTATACGGCAGGTAAAACCAGATCACGTGTAATGATGATGATAGCCATATCACTGTCCAAACTAAGGCTATAGGGTAGTGTAGTAAGACTTGTAAGGTGCAGATAACAGCACTGACTAGGAAAGTAATGTGGACTACAGGAATATACTAGTTGTTAATTGACATCTTTCTTTCCCCTCCACCATATCGCCAACAATAATCAGCATACCCAACTAGTATGTAATGACACCCATGTTCTGATAATGTCCAATTGTTTGGTAAATATTTTAATGGTTCCCATGCATGTGCTATAGTGAATTATTCCAACATTGGTGGCATGGTGCCATCAATGTACCTGCATGCTGTTCTTATTACCACTGTGGTCCCATATATGCATGTGTTCTTTTTGCTATGCAACTGTTCCGTATCTGGTGTCTGGGTTAATGGGAATATCTGTGCATGCTGTTCTACCTAACCCTGGAATGTGTTGACTATTACTAACCCACATATGATGATGAAATCTAAACAGTATAGAACACTTGGGAAGGCCGATCCCAGCGGACCCACCTGTGCCACCTCAGCTGGCTGTGGCATCTGGCACCAGCATGCCTGGGGCCCAAGCTGGGACCTCCCTGTCAGTTGGTCCTGCACCACCTTCGGGTGGAACCACCTCAGGGGATCGGGCTTGCCTTCCCGGGACTGTTCGCAGGTAGGCACCTGTCACCATTCGCCAGGTCGGGGTTGTAGTATGTAGAGAGATCAACCAGCAGTTTGGTGATTTCCTATGCCAGCTCGAGGGCCGTGTGTCGAGATTAGAGAGTCAGCCTTGTTTTGTGACTCAGCCCCCAGCACAGCCACCTTCGGGGCTGTGAAGGTGCAGTGGTGACTGCCCATAGGTGGGGACCTCAGTCCCACTGTTACAACTAGTGGGCTTGTGGGCTTCCGATTTCCCAAGACCCCTCCCCATCAAGGTGTTTACCCCCCCACATGTGTCATACACCGCCCCTGTATGTGTCTTGTTTGTCTTGTTTGTTAACCTACCAAACCTACCTTCACATATATACCTACTACCCCTCCCCAACATCCCATTCTCACCTGAAAAAAAAGGCAATCTGTTCCCACAAAAAAATCTCTCCCCATACATAGCTGTCCATTTCACTCACGTGTCCACTGGACACATGTAATCTGGTCTAATTTGCATCACAATGTATTATTGTTGTCCTCACCCCCTCCCAGGGGTTTTAGTGTCCAAATTTACCTTCAAATTATGTGTATATGCACAGCTGTTGCTGTAGAAGAAATGGGCAGCTTTGGACCTTCCCTACTCCCTTTCTGCACATCCCTGGCTATTTTCCCTACTGTATTTCCCTCTTTGTACCCCTTTTTTGACCACTTTCCAATCAACCTCTTTTTCTTTTCTTTTAAAGAAATTAGCATGGGGTAAGTGGGAGTAAGCACTTTTAAGCAGCAGTAAGCGGGTTTAAACCTGTTTGCACGGAAGTAAGCAATGCCTACACAGGTTAAGCAACTTAGAAGCTAACTGAGTAAAAGAAACTATAACCGGAAGTTAGCAGTGCTTACCTCCATGCAAACCCATGCCAACCCGCTGACAACTGCTTTAAAGTACCTTAATCACTGCGTATCCAATGGCCTGTGTTCTGCTCAGCAAAAAATAAACAGCCTCTGCAAGGCTCCAACCCAGAAGCCTACACACCATAGACAAAGTGATTTACCACTAAGCCATGTCAAATATCCATAACCCTGATGTATCCACAAACATATCATCCAGCCCAGACATTCAACAGCACAGAGAATGTATTCCAACATTTAGATGTATATGTGTGTGTAAATATATTATTATCTAAACAGATACAACATATCTATAGATGTAGATATATATTTTATATATATATATATATATATATATACATATCTATATATATATATATATATATATATATATATATATATATATATATATATATATATAAACATATATACATGCAAATGCCTACATCTATAGATATATATGTCTACATCTATATGTCTAAATATACACAGCAAGTTACATATATGTAAGTAGATATATATATATATATATATATATATATATATATATATATATGTGTGTGTGTGTATGTATATGTAGGTATAAGCGAGATATAACTCCCTGAGATTCATGAAGCTTGCACCAGGTGCAGGTGTAGCGTAGGTGGTATAATGCCAAATATGGCCAGCGAGCGATTCAGGTACGATCCAGTTCCACGTGCACTACCAGCATATGCCAGATCTGCGCAGCTTTCCGCTCATGTATGCTAATCACCCCATGCACAGTAGTGTAGCATGCAAATGAAGGTACATAGCGATTCATAAAGTGGTGCAGGCGCAGCCTAAGCATACAGAAATGTAAACCAAAAAAAAACTGTTTACATTTTTCCAAACAGAACAGCAGAGCCATGAAAGTGGACCAAACTTACATATTACAAAGTTAACATATGCCAATGGCTAAATATACAGCCAATGGCATAAAAAAACATGCACAACACATAAAAAAATAACGTTGAATGTCAAGGCCACACTAATGCAAAGGACAACCACAGGGCACGTGCACAAACGGGAACACAAGGAAACTATATACAGATGTCATAAAATTGCAATGTAACAGAAATCATGATTTTGCCATAATAGTCAATGGTATGCATGCTACACCACAACCAAGGTGCAAGGGTTGCTAAGAGTCTGTGACTGTGTTCGGCATGGTAACTATGAATTCGTAGTCAATGCCATGCAAATGAGACAAGTAATACTGAATCGCAAACGTCCCGCCAGCCTAAGGATGTACCATACGGTGCAGCGGTACAACACCGAGGAGTGGCCTGGAAGTATACATGACATCAGCAGTGGGGTTTGCCACCGTAGCTGTAAGCACACTGGAGCATTGCTAATCCGGGTTGCCCGTTGCTAAGCAAAGCTGCAGGATAGGGGTGTGGATGTCGCCATAGCTTTGCTTAGCTGAGAGCACACATGGTAACTGAAAGTGCATGTGTACATGGATGAAAACGCGCTCGAAACCCGGTAAATGGCTGCACGCGGTGCACACCACAACTGAAACAGGAAGGTTACGGGAAGACAATAAGGAAATGCCACAGTAGGGTAATTGGAGTACAACTGAGTAATTAACACCTATTAACTGATAGTGGGCCATTGACGGTAGCTAACAAGGCTGCTAGTAGCAACCTGCAGAACAGGATAGGGGAGGTGCTGGATTGCAAAGAAAAGAGAACTGTCAACGCAGAGCTAAACAAACCTGCAGTAGATCGGTTATAGAACACATTTCGCAACACAATCCTGGGTTGGGAAAGTACAAAACAAGAAAGCAGGCTGCTGGATGCATGCCTGACAATGGGAGGGGAATCGTTATGAAAAGTGAAGGCAAGGGCAAGAGGTGATCCACGGCAGCTAAATGTAATTCAACACCAAAGGCACCACAATAGCAGTACCTGCGGTAAAACACATAAGTAAGATACCTTGCAGCACTGATTGTACATACACACCCTATGACATCATCAGTGTCCAAAGCACAATAGTATAAAGTGTGAAGGCACCTCACACACACTTGTGTATTCCCAAACACTGCACCATCACTGTAAACAGATGGGAAACTTTTACAATGTACTTGTTGGGAGCTGCCATAGCTGTGATTCATCACCACGTGTTGGAGACTGAAGGTGGTGTAGAGGATGATGCTGAAGGAGAAGAGTGTTCAGACCAAGGGTAACCTACCAGGCGCTAGATGATCTGGAGATAGTAGAGCATTACAGGGTAGACAGGGACATCATACAGCAAATCGTTGAGCTGTGCCAGCCATGCCTCAGAGCCAGAAACAACAGAGGGGAACCCATCCCAGTGGATACAAAGGTATGTGTAAGCTTGAAAATACTAGCCACAGGTAGCTTTCAAAGGCCAACTGGAGATATCATGGGGATCTCAAAGGCATCAGCATCCAGGTTACTCCAGTAGTTCCTGGATGCCATGTTACCACATGCCAATGAGCATATATACTTCCCCCAAACTCAGGAGGAGTTGGCCAGCAATATGCACCTCTTCCACCGTGTGGCAGACTACCCATACTGCACACACATACATATCAAGTCACCACCCGGTGAGCATGGTAGGTGCTACATAAACCGCAAGGGATACCACTCCATCAACTGCCAGGTCATGTGCAATGCCCGGGGTGTTATCACGGATGTGTGTGCTTGCAGCCCTGGAAGCTACCATGACTCCCACATCTGGCATGCCTCACAGCTGCACCAGGTATTTGTCAGGGGGAACATCCCATATGGCCACCTTGTGGGGGATGCTGGCTATGCATTGGAGCCATGGATGATGACTCCCATCACAAATGCACACACACCCATGCAAGAACGCCATAATGAGGCACACGCACAAACCAGAATCATCATAAAGCGTGTGTTTGGGATGCTAAAAATCATGGTTCCATTGCCTGGACATATCTGGTGGAGCCTTGCAGTACTCTCCAGGCACGTGTGCCCACATCTTCATAGTATGTGCCATGCTACATAATATGATCCTGCAGAAACAGCTGCAGCAGGGGCATAATGGTGAAGGCCCTCACAGCCCACCACAATTGCCAAGGGCATCACAGGCACAGAGGGATTCAGACCATGAACACCCTGTGCCAGCCCCAGTAGACAGATGGAGGCATGCCCAATATGCCCATGCCTTGGCAAAGAGGGAACGTATAGCACATACACTGACAGTGTAGGCCCCTATGGACTGACACACTTCTCCACCTGCACACACAGTAAAATGGATGGCACACACACATGACCACCTATACATTGTCATGTACAGGTGATCTACTGTGTGCATCCTACATAGGCAGCCCTCAACTATTGCACACACGACAGCTATTGGTACAAGGTAAGTCAACACCTGAACAGTAAATTAAGCTAACAGCATGTGTTGATACTGTATGTATAGGTTCCTAGGTACATCAGTAGGTACATGCCTGATTGACAGAGGCCATTCATCAGCCTAACCAAAATGTGTCTGCTGTCACCACCCCATTGATTAAATAACTGTCCCTCTGTGGAGCAGAGCCAATTGTGGGATCCCTGGGGTGTAAACACTGTTCCCCACCCACTCTGAAAGGATTCCCTGGTGTGTTAATGAGGGGCTCCATATAATGTAATCAGGGATGTAGTTCCAAAGCATGGGGAGTACCCATGACAGGTAACTGTCACCCCAGCATTCTCCAGTTACGGTTGTGGCAAGGTGTAGCACATTACAGTGTGTGGCTCACTGTGACATGGATTCCCATAGCTGGAGCACATCCATTAAGCATCACTTGGATATACCATTAATAGGTATCATCCATATGTAAACTAACTGAGTTGCACATTTGTTTGCAGTATGGAGGAACAGCCGTAGTACAGTCCACATACTAAACACCATAACACTTGTACATATCCCAGATGCCCAAGTGGCAAAGCCACTGACTGTCTCGTGCATGTTCCCGGTTCAACGACCTGCAAGGTCTGTTACGTAATTCTGATGTCCCGAATAATGGATGCTGGATGCAGGTCATTAGAGCACGTTTAAGCACATGTTAGCGGGTTTATGCACCGGCAAGTGCCGGTAAGCATAGTTTAAACATGACTACACGGATATGCGCAAAACAGGTCTAAGCTTTGCTGAATATCGCGCAGATCACGGGCAAAGCTAGCCAGAACCGCTGAAATCTGCATTATTCACTCTTGTACTAATAGTGCCTGCTCTGAGAGGTAAAACGACCACTGCCAGGAGTAGAACACGCAACCATGTACACAATCACCTACCACTAAGCTACCTGAGATGTACCAACGGCAGGTGTGTATTGTGATAGGTAAAAACACAAAAGGGCAGAGTTTTGGAAATAGTATACACTGCCATGTACCCAAGGAAAGGTGTGTTCTCTCTCTCTCCATATATATATATATATATATATATATATATATATATATATATATATATATATATATAAAATATATAATATAGAGATAGAAAGGGTGATATATGTCGATATATATGGAAATACATATATATGCAAATATATAGGTAGGTTAACAACATGTACACAACCATGGAGGTACATATAAATAGGATTCTACCAAATACTGAATGCTTTACATACCGACACGCGTAATCACGAGGCTTAAAGACCGAAAGACCACAGTACTGGAACACTAAAACCGCTGGTACTATTATCATGATGTTAAGGGAATTTAGTTAGTGCTTTTAGTGCTGCGGTCCAGGTAGGTGCTGTGTTTAGGTGAGTTTATGATTGCTGTAGTGTGTGTAAGTGTGTGTTCTGAGTGCGGTGTGTGTTTCCGTGGGACTGTAATGTGTGTGTGTGTGTGTGTGTGTGTGTGTGTGTGTGTGTGTGTGTGTGTGTGTGTGTGTGTGTGTGTGTTTGCTTCGTGTGTCTGTTCGTGCTATCTCAGAGGTAGATTATTACAGTAGGTGTGGTGTGGGGGGTGCAGCCACCCACATGGGGTGTGTATGGGGCATGGAAACCTGGCCATATGTAGTGTAGGATGGTTTGTTTGGATGTGATGTGTAGCAGTGTGTCTGTCTGTGCGTGTGTGTTCTGTGTTTGTGTTAGTTCCGGGAGTTTGACTGTCGCAAGTTTGAGTGTTCAGTATTGTGGGGTTTGGGAGTCTGCGAATGGTAATGTGGTTGTTGGAAGTGTGTGCGTTCCTGAATCCATGAGTATGCCGTATACAGCAGTTGAAGTCTTCAAATATGTGCACAACGTGGACCATAGCAATCACACATTCTGCCACGACCGAACATTATGAACAAAGGATATGGAGACTATATTATAGCAGTAACACATGCCTGGGTGTGGGTAATGCTGGATTTACCCACAGTTGTCTTTGTTTGGCCACTCGGGCTTTGCCCTCATGAACAAACCATACCAACCACAGGTAAATTCACCATTACCCACACCCAGGCATGGGTCATTGCTATAATACACTATTATAAATATATGCTATGGACATGAGCTAAACATAGGGTTACCACCTGTCCCATCTTGCAAGGGCCAGTCCCTCTATGTGCGGTAGTGTCCTGACCAAAATGAGTACAAATACTAATGTCCAACAATCACGAGACGTTCTGCATGTTCCATAGTTAATGTAATGGTTGCATAAAATAGTCATCTGTATCTAACATACCTACATGTAACAAGAAACAAGATAAGCAAGTAAACCGCTAAAAGAATATAAGCTTCTATATAGGCGTATATGTAAAGTTCTATACTTTGTACTGACCGTGGGTATGTATCGGCCTGTAAAATCCTATGTGTGCCCTGTAAATGTCCCACTATGGCCATTTGAAAAGGTGGCAACCCAAGCCAAAGAGGTTCAGTCACCAACACAACTCCAATGAGTGCAAATATATGTGACTGAAATACACAACACAGCTTTCATGCAGCAACATTTCATTAAATACCTATGTATTTCAGAAAAAGGGATTGAAGGACCAACATCACCTGCATGCTATATAGGAACCAATTAACAATGACTTAATGAATAAGCCTGCAATAACCATAGTATTAGTTTACTAAAAGATAGGTCTTCAATTAGAGAAGGAGCCCTCACACACATATTGAATATGTATAAATGCAGTTCCTACACACCTTCATCTGCTATGCACACCCACCTACATCTCACCCACACCCAAAATAATTGCAATACAGACTGTAATAACATTACAAACATCCACTCACTCTATGACATCTGCAGAAGCCTTAACATACCTTGTGAGAGATACACTGTATGGCCCTATGTGAAATTGTTGCTGTTGTACAATGGAACAGATGCCGATGTTACAGGGTTTGGTTGCAATAATCCCGTATCAGACAGCTGATATATCAGCTACACTCACAATCCACTGGGGCCATGAAGTTAAAATATCTCTGTGTCTCTCCATATAGCTGTTGCAATTTATCACAAACAACACATCCAGGCCGTCTTCCTCGAAGGTACAGCAAAGGGACAATGCCCAAGTGGAGTATTCAATTATACCCCACTGTTGCCATGTAATTGGCTAATGGAGTAGCTGCACAGCCGATGTGCATGTGATCATCTACTCTGGAACACCAATTGGTGGCAGGATACCACATGTTACTGGTATCTACATATAAAAGGATGGCTTGTCATACATTCAAACTGTATGTACATATGAGAAAACCATTAAAACAGAAAAGGAATAGGACTGATATTATCGTCAGCTCGGACTACTAAGAAGGTATGTAGGACATTCAGTATGTTAGTGTATGTACTGCCTGTTCTGTATTAATGAAAGTGTAGCAATGCATATAGTGGAAAAAGGTATTATGTAGTGATGTATTGTTGAGCATGGTAATGCTCGTAGAAATTGTGTGTACTGCTGTGGGTCACAGGGTAAACACCTCATACACCACAAGGGATGCTACATAAGGAATTTAAACACAACAATTCCATTCCAGCCGCTGTCAGTGGCAGGGTTTGTCCAACAAGTACATGCCATAACAGGGGATAGTATATGTTGATATACTGTAACAGTAGGCATATGTATGGGCGTATAACTGAGAATAGCATGTCTAAAGTGGTCCTGTTGTGCAATTATGATTTGCATTATGGGATATTGTTGCAAAAATGTGAAATGTACAGTATTGTAGGTAGATATGTCTAACATTTTACATAGCATTACTGTTATATTATGCAAACATCAGGTATGTCTATTGGCATGTACAATACACAATAACAGGATACATATGACTTGTAGTCACCAGACAGTGTATCAGCATGATAGCTAATTGAAATGGAAGAGCTAGTCAATTATCCATGCACAAAGGACATGTAATAGCTTCATAGGTTCATAGTTAGGTACTATGCTGTCTGTCCAAGTCCATTTGTAAGCCTAACTACAGTGTTTTTTTACTTGTGGCACCTCCCTAGGTTAGTGTCCTGTGCCTGTGAACAGCAGAGCCATTTGTTTCCTGCACCTCTGTACAGCAGAGCCGCTGCAGTGATCCCTGGCGTACATGTCTGCCTCCCATTCACCCATCGAGGTATCTCTTGAAGAGTGCTAGTGAGGGTCCCTGCCTGATGTACATAGGAATCATGTTCCAAAGCATGGTGAGTGTCCGGGTCAGGAATGTATCCCTCCAGCATGTCCGAGTCATCGTTGCATTTAGGTACATATCACAGAGCATGTGGCTCTCAGCGGCTTTTGCTTATGTGGAGCATATCCATCAATATTGTTTTGGACATGGGTCTTGTATGTACATCAGAGATCACCTCTGAGTATGCAGTATGCAAATGAGTACAGTTGGGGTTTCTGTAGTTGGGCTGCATACGTCATCCTTCTGAGGTCAGTAATCCTCTTGGTTAGGTAATGTTGTGGTATTTAAAGCCGTTGCTGTTGTCTCGTAAGGTACATCCCAAATGGGGTGTTGTACCCTTTAATGTGTTTCATAAGTCATGAGTAGAGAGGTACAATGGCGGCCTTTGTTCTGACTACAAACCCATTAGAGATTAGGGTGGCCATGTAGAAGGATATCCACGCCACCTTGACAATATGGTTATCAAAAGTGTGGGTGCTATCTACTTGGGTTCTAAGATCCCTTATTATGTCTTATGTATGTAGGGGACTACTTTGCAACTTGTGGCATGCAGCTTGAGGCCATGTTATTGACACCAGGTATCCGTCCCAGTGACAACCTTATGGAGGGTGTCTGTATCAGCTGGTGAATCAATCATGGCACCTAGTTTGCAGTCATCTGCAAACCTTTTCAGGGTAAGTCCTTCTGTGCTAGCCTGTACCTCAGAGAAGCATACACCGAACACGAGGGGCTCTATGACCGAGGACTGGGGGATGCCAATTATAACTGATTTACAGTAGGAACTAGGGTATGCTACCCTCACTGTATGGGTTCTGTCCGTGAGCCACTTTGCATAACATCTTGTGATGTCGGGGTTGATGTGCAGGTGGATGTGTATGCTGACAATACCAGAATGGGGAACGGTGTTGAAAGCCTTTGAGAGGACAAGGTAGGCTGGGTGGACCTCCTTACCCTCATCTACTGCCTTGGTAACTGTCTCAAAGGTCTCCTCCAGGTTTAGGAGTCATGGTCTGGCCCTAACAAATCCAAACTGGGTGGGATCAAAGGTTTGGAGGCCACCAATGTCTCTGTGAATGAGATCGATGATGATGTGCTCCATAGCCTTGCAGAACAGTCTAGTCAGGCATATAGGGCAATAGTTCCCCTGGTCCATTGTGGTGCCACATTTGTGGAGTGCGATAACTGTTGCTGTGCACCATTTAGGGGCCACAATGCCTGATACAAGGCTATTAGTGAATTTGGTGCCTAAGTGGGGAGCCATTTCGTTCTGCTGTTTGTGTAAATCGCAGCCTGGGATGTAGTACGGTCACATGGAATCTGTGTTCCTGGATTTAGAGAGTGCAGCTTTGAACTGTGTAGTTGTGACCACAGGGACTCTGCATTGTTCCTGTATAGATTTGGGCCCTTTAGGGTGTGACAAGGTTGTAAAGTTAGCACTGAACCTATCTGCCAAGATGTTTCCAATGTCAGTCGGTTCTGTAATGTTCGTGCCTTACTGCTGTATGTCAGAGCAGATGTGGGTATCGCCATTGAGAGTAGTGACATACCTTTAGAACGCTTTGTGGTAGTCCTTGCAATGAGTCACAGTATTGTTTACGTAGCTAGCTTTGGATGATGTGATAAGAGATCACAGATTCCTACTGAGGCTGACTAGGAAGCTACCCCACTCATGGGATTGCACTCTACTTTGCAACAGTCTCCTCCTTCTGTTATACATTATGTCCATGGCAGTAGACCACTAGAGTGGCGTCCATTTTTTGGTGGGTATCATCATGGCTCTGTCTGGGATAGCATGATCCATGCAGTCGTGTAAGTGCTAATTAAGTGCAGTTGTGTATGATTCAGCAGTTGTAACTGTATTGTCCATCTGCACGTGTGTCATGACATTTATTACTGCTGTCATAAGAAGCCTGAAGTTGGCTTTGTAGAAATATTGTACTGTGTTTTCCATAAATGGGTGTGGTGCCAGGATGTGGATAACAAGAGTGATTAGCATACGTTCGGATCTGACCAATGAGGAGATAACCCCAGGTGTGGAACACCAGTCACACATGTTGGTAATGTCCAGGTCTAGGATATTGTTGGCCCTGGTGGTGGTGTGGATAGGTTGATCCAGCCGATTGGAGGTGATGAATCCCAGGAAGCATTGCCCTAATTTGTCGGTACATAAGTAGGTATCCCAGTTAATGGTGGGGTAGTGTCAGTCGCACATCAGTAGTTTCTGTTTGAACCCTACTTTCCAGTACACCAAGAAGTGAGGACCGTTAACCGTGGGGTATGGTGTGGAATCTGTAGCAAGCTACAATTTGTATAGCAGTTAGGGCCACAGTTAGTTGCACTTGGATTACCTCTGATGCATTGTGCTAAGCAACCAGCCTAGAGGTGTGTATATCCTTGGGAAATATGGACACACCTCTGCCATGGGTGTTCCTGTCCTGGTTACATGACTGAAAGGTGTGGTCTGAGTAATAGCCTGTTAGTGCAGGGGTGCTCTCAGGAGCCTAGAAGCAAGTCCCAGTCACTGCAGAGAGATATCGAAGTGGTCCATTACAAGAAGTGCCTCGGGTGAATGTGTTTGAGATGAAGAAGTCAAGCATTGAGTAGCATTACCTTCAGGTTTTGCTTGCCTGTTCCAGTTATGGTGGTGAATATGTTATTTGAACCATGCCTAAAACAGGCACTATAGGAGCAGCAAGAGCCTTAGACATTATCCATAATCCCAGGGCCGACAGGTGCAGGCCATCTGTGCCAAAGCATCATGTTCTGTCGACCATGTCATTCAAAGCAGACAGATACTGGATACCCTTGGAATGACACCAGAAGCATAGCCAACTGTAGAAGTGAATAATTCAGTCCTTGTACTGCGTTATCAGTCTGGACGAATGACGAATGCTTCTCAGGGCTAGGGCGATACCTGCCTGGGTTACAAGATTGGAGAGCTATTCCATGTCTCTGTACATGTAGTCCAGGAAGTTACATCTCAGGGCATTCACACTAACATGGAGAATGACAGTCATATTGTACCTGTTGAGGAGTGACCTGAGTGCATAGGTTATGTTGCGGATCCTGTTACCCTACAGCCAGCTGAAAGTGACTATCACCTTGTGTAGCCTGCTGAATGGGACATCAGTGTGACCGCCTATAGAGTCACCAATGGCTAGTGTGTTGGGTACGTTATATCGCCCTGTTGACTGTAGTTGATGGGCACACTGAGTCTGTGGGCTACAAGTAATTGGTGTTGTGTTGGGTGATGGGGGCTGCCTGCATTTCTGCTTTGGAGTTCTCTGTTGCCTAGACAGAGCAGTATTGAGAGGCTCCGCAAGTGTTATAGTCTTACTATGTGTGGCCTGTGGTGGTGGAGATCTAGTGAAACTATGTGATGAGTGTGGTGTGGTGCAAACGTTTAACATCCACACATGATTGTAAGGTTCAGTCTGGGTTGGAGAGAGCTTTATCTCCAGCATGGCTACAAATGTCCATCTCACACAGGCTGTAGTGTATGTTAGGAGTGGAGCATTGACAGTGTACATGCGGCAATTTCTATATTGCCTCATGATGCCCATATTCATCATATAGACAGGTGATAACACTGGGAATTGACACTTGGACATGCCTGAATATTTAACTATTTCCCACTAGATATGTGAGAAAAGTGTGTACAACAGCTGTTTTACTCTAAGCAAGCGGGAAATGTAAGTACAGACAGTGTTTACCTGTAGGAAATGAGGAGGATTGAGTGCTATAGTAATTAGTAGCTCATGAAGTGCTTACATGTTCTGAACAAGTGCTGAGCATGAATAAGCAATACAGATAGGTTGTCGGATAACATAAACACACTGCCCCCCAACAAGTACACAATCACATATCCATGAACACTACAGAGCCCCTGTAACCATAACCATGATGGTACAAGGTGCACTCAGGCTGCATGTGACCTGTCCATATCCCTGGTTGTATCATACACATATGGGAAAACAGTTTGCTCTACACATACACATCATGTAAAACATAGCTTCATGTCAGTCTGTGAAAACACTGAATGGTGCACACCAACAGTTATCACAACCCACAAAGTGGAGACACCACTCATAATGGGAGGCATTGCACTGTTAACCTGCTGAGTCTGGTCTGAAAGTCCATGAACCTTAATCAACATATATGTTGTTAGCAGTACAGATGTAGATGACAGTATGGATGATTTCACACTGCATATCATACCTGTGACAGGTCATAGGACATCATCACCCATACTGTGTTCCACCTACACTCAGTATACTAGATGTACCTTTGTATGTCACAGGAGTGTTCTGCCAGTGGACTGTTGACAGAACCAACACTACAAAAGGTGTCTGAGTGATATGTGCATATCACACCAGTGGCAGCTACAGTAAAAAAGGAATAATTTGTTGTACTCCCTCTCATTGTAGTCCATACCACACAGACAAATAGAAGACATCTGCGTATGTAAGTATGTGAATGGATATGACCTAGGAGCAATAGCTGACTCAGTGTTGTGGACAACATACAGCATGGGCTTTGTGGGTGAGGTGTGTGACATATGTGCATAATCTGACAGCTGCATATTGCATTGTCACCGCTAGGTTAATAACCCTGTACCCATGAACTACCACCTAGGCAGCGATCAACATAATGGACTCTGTGTTTAAGGGATGGTGCTATGCAGTTTACCTCCCTGAGCTAGTGATGTCACCAAGCCTATTAGGTAGTCATACGAGGCAACACTAGTCATGACAGGGTGCCATCCATGAGCATGGAGATAATTGTACAGCCATACTCATCACTCAAGTGACCAATATCGGATCACATATCACCTTTAAGGGGTATTGCCTATGTTTGGATGGGTGACACCAGCCTTCACAATCCTCATCTCCACTATGTAGCATGATGCCTACCCTGCATAAAGACATGTCCAACACTGTGATGTTAGACATGCTACACGTACATATTCTAATCTGAAATACATACATCATAGACATCCACCTTCATAGAACAAGGATCGCCACATTCTGGACAGATCCCTGTGCTGTACACATTACGTACTCCTGCCATACTATGCAACCCTGTCCAGCAAAGCTGCACATTTCACCTCTGTCAGACATGGTGTGATGACTGTATGGTAGATGCATCATTAACCGTCTGGATCAGTTATGTGGCACTGCTTCACCTGGTGCCAGAAACATGGCTGTCGGCTGCAGCTAGAAAACCTTACATCCTACACTCATACATGGCTCAGGGCATACAGACCACTACATCACCTTGGCCGTACATGCTATAGTTGATAACCATCCCTGCAAATACCATCCGGCTAGCCATTGTCCCATGTGTATCACATGTGCAACACAGGCGATACGTGGCAGGATGTTGAACTGCTGTACAGTGCCATGTAGATGTATATGGCAAAACACATGCATGTAAAGGCTTCCGTGTGTATGTCTGCATTGTCACAGGTCATGTCCATTAAGGCAGTGTATGTGTTGATATGTGACATATACACAGCATCAAGGTCGAGAGCATTAATGTGGACACATCCAGGCATGTGCTGATAGGTAAGAATACCAGTACAGGCAAACAGACATGCCCACATCAAGACAGCATCCATGTGGAGTATGATCAGGTGACACACATATATGGCAGTAAAATCCAATCCCCATTGGGTGTCACATGTGTGTGACACAAACATGTTAGTGGTGTCAGTGTCATGAAGATTTGCAAAGACAACTGTTCATATGTACTAAATGTAATACACATGTATGTGTAGCTGTATCTCTGTGCATATCTGAGATACTGTGACCTGTCTCCATCATTATGTCTTCCAGATATGCCTCGAGCAAGGCTCCCAGCCTATACCTGCTTGGAGGGTGAGGCCTTTATACCTTACCTCCAAGACAACTATGATGTCTTGTTTAGCCATGTGCCACAGCATGCACAGCAGCGTGATGACCTGTGACAGGAACTTCACAGGAGCGTTAATGATGTGGGTGGCCATAACCGCACATACCAGCCGATGTGCAGACACTGCACAGACCTGATCAGATGTGTGAAACAGCGTGCGAGTGCAATCGCCAGGGAACAAGGTGCAACAGGTGGTGGGCCACCAACCCAGCCACCACTCACATGTACCGAGGAGCTACTGGCCAAACTGGGGACACCATCAGAACATCCACAAACCCTAGCTGCCATCGTGGAGGTGGGTGTCTCTCAACCACCGAGCCTGGAGTTGCCTGGTAAGTCACTACTGCACATATAACTATTATATCCCATTTAGTTGCATGTGTCACTGTACAATATGTAATGTAACATTATATGCAAGTCATGTATACACACATGCCGCATACTATAGTGTGCTACTCTGTGTATGCACATATGTGCATACTCCATAGTATATCCTATTGTACTGGCGAATGTGTTAACATACAAATTGCACCCTGTAGCTGTCATACAGTCGTGGATAATGATCATACTGCTGTGTCACCCCTATATAGGTACCTCTGGTGTTCCGCAGAGACAGCAGGCCATTGCAGGTGAGACAGTTATAAGTATCAGGCATGTTAATGCACAGATCTAGTCACCATGTGGCCAGTTAACACATGTACACATAATGTATGGTCTGGTCACAATATACAGGTCGCATCTTTAATCCATCACACTGGCTACCCATGTGCAATATTTACAAACTAAGTGAAACACCAACATGAAACTACAGAAACTCTCATTGCTAGATGTGTGTACAGCTGTGCATACAATGGTGGAGGTGTTGTTCAATGTAGTAATATGTACTATATATCAGAACTATACATGTGGGGTACACAAACAGTACTACACAGTGAGCTGGAGTATGGGCAGCCCACAGGATTCACCATTGTGGAATATGTCCTTGCAATGAGTGCCCACATTGTGATGTGCCATCTGACATGTCCATGACATGTAGTGGTCCGGCTGCAACATTGTCTCACTATCTCTTAATATACCCCACATACTAAACATACAACCCTTTGTCTGCATAACGCTGTGGACAGTGGAGTATCTGACATCTATGGGTGTATGTCATATGGAACAACACAGACGTGAGATAGATGGTCATCACAACTGTTTGGACAACACATGTTCACACATGTCCATGGAGGATGGCCAGAGACATGTAGCAATACACACTAGATGTGATGTGTTTGTGTGTACACCCTGTTGTACATTGGCAACACATGGTTCAACTATAGCCTTTGTTGAATGGTTATATTGCAGATGTGGAACACTGGACATCCTACAAGCCTGTGCACAGCTTGTGGAGACATCACTTAATTCGACCACATAAGATGTGTTGAACATCATGACTGTGTCACAGCATGACAGTAGTCACCTGTACAGCATCCACATGCATACACAGACAACCACATCAGGCCACAGATAGAGTACATTTCCCTTGCTGCTGTTGGACATCACTGTCAGCCGTGCACCTCGTGTGTGTGGTACACAAATGTCATGTGGGACATGGTGTATTGACAAGTCTGCCATGTGTGGACATGGTTGCCAGGCAGCTAATATATGTTAGCAGATGTGCAGAGGTGTCATCCGTATGTCCTTCGGTGACCTGTCACACATTATACATCATGGTTTAGTGTGTATACACCTCAGCAATTTGGGTCACAGTCCACAGTATATATGTATTGTGTATGCACACAGTCATGGCTATGCACTGCATGTGTAATCCACACTGTATAGCAATAGAGACGCCTCATGATTCCATGCAATGGCACTGTGTCTGTACTTCACACTGTATAACAATATAGATGCCTCATAATACCCTTCAATGGTCATGCACATCTGCTAAAAGTGCATTTTATCTGCAGGGTGTACAGACAACACTGCAATGTGACACCATTACACCACTGTACATGTGTCAGGACACCATTGTGTTAAATATGTATGTATGTTAATGCACACATCAGCAGATTACACGTCATACTACATGTTAATGTCAAGGTCATATGCCTCACATCAGCCATGTGCACTGTTAACATGTGCTGGTCCACATGGTGTAACACAGGGATGCATGCATACTGCCATGATTGTGTGAAATGCATGGCTTCTGCTATGACACATGCTTGCTGTTGTGTGCAACCCAGGGATGTATGATAACGACCACTATTATTGTCTGAGCTGCATGCCATCTGCTGTATCACATGCATGTTGCATGCCTTCTGTCAAATCACATGCATGGTGTGTGTGTGTGTGTGTGTGTGTGTGTGTGTGTGTGTGTGTGTGTGTGTGTGTGTGTGTCTGTGTGTGTGTGTGTGTGTGTGTGTGTGTGTGTGTGTGTGTCTGTGTGTCTGTGTGTGTGTGTGTGTGTGTCTCTGTATTGTAATGTAGAGTCTTTGTTTGCCTTCACAGGTGATGTAGGTGTGTTACCCTCCTGCAGTACATCTGATGTTAGTGTCCTAACAGACTCTAGCAGTGATGATGAACATATGCTTGAGGCACAGACAGGGTTGTCAGGGGCTGAATCTGTGCCATTGGTTGCCATTCCACCTATATCCCCCTCATCCTCGCACACAGTTCTCATGCCAACACATACCCCATCACCAGTGGCCATAGAGGAAGGACAGTTAGCGTGTGGTAGCTTGGAACAGGAACATGTGGCGGCTACGGAAGGTGCGTATTCACACCATGGTGTCAGTCAAATGACTGGAGATGTGCCACACAGGCATGTGGCCAGTGCTGCTTGTAGGAGGACCTCTGTCCAACATGCCCCTGCAGGACAGAGTGAAACAGCTGGTGTCACCAGATGCATGTTTCAGACTGTAATGATGGCACATGCATGTGCTGAACAACAGAACAGAGAAGGGCAGAGGCTTCAGAGTGCTGCTATCTATTCTTTAAATGACAACTTCCAGGCATTGGCAAATGCTCAACAGCAGATTGCTGATGTTTTGGACAGACGATTGGGTGACATGGTTGGAATCCTTGACCATGGCATGACAATCCGCAAGCATGAGCTGTCTGTGCTGGAACATCTGGTAGGAGTGAAGCATAAGGCACGTGGACGTAGGCCAGCTACATCACCTGGTGAAATTCTACGTGAACAAGCTACCTCACATGCCTACCCCCATAGTGGCAGTAGCAGCAGCAGTGCAGCTGGTGCTGTGCTGTCCACACCAGGACACAGCAGGCCACGTGGACATGGCCCTGGATGGTCCCATTGGGGACACAGTTCCAGTGGACATGTGTCATTGGACATTACCCAATCTGTACCTCTGCCTGGTAGTGTCTGTGCAACCCCTGGCAGGCACAGATCACGTGTACATGGTTGGATATTGTGAGCTGTAAATCCTGGTCTGTACAGTCTGGAGCTGTCAATAATACCCCTGTGTAGACCAGACAAATGGCAGAACTGTGTGCACACATACACGCGCACACCAGAAACATCTGTAGGGCACCGCAACACTCACATGCATAACAACCACTCATGGCCAATTAGATCACAGGTCCTAACCCACGCACATGATGTCATCCACTGGTGCAGCCTAGGCCCCTAGCAAACATTATCACCCTGTGCATGTGATGATGCCTGTGCCACATCCCTGTCATCCACACCATCAGTGCAGGGACATGCTCATATGGTCTGATGCACAGGGTGAACAGAATAGGGAGATAAGTGTAGATTACAATTGCTGTGTACTGTTGACATGCAGCAGACATACCATGTAGTACAGGTTTAGAATGCATTGTTTTCTGTTCACAGTATGTGTCTTGGTAACAACAGTAACAGCATGTTGGTAATGATGTCCTGCTTCCCTCCTTCAGGTCTAATTGTGTGTGCCATTGAGTACCAGTGTTTGCAGTTTCCCATGTGTAAATGTGGACTACTCACAGGCATGTATGGCAATACCAGCATGCTGTAAGTAGCTTCAACCTCACTGTTAGAAAGGCTGACATTCCAAAGATGTCTACACATCTACTGATCCAGGAGCATGTGAGCTGTGTACTAAGCTACAGTGGCTAGAGACGTGACATCCATACCGGGTGACATCACAGGTACAGTTACATGGGGTGGGGAGTTTACATAGCTGTCTAGCTGATGACAAGGGTAGAGGCCAGTTGATAGCTTGAGGCCTCACTGTGTAGCAGTAATACACATTCACATTACAGGATGAGAACACACAACTACACACACACACACACACACACACACACACACACACACACACACACACACACACACATACACACACAGGTATTCGCACACATGTATTCAGACACAGTAACACGCCCACACTCATGGGGTCAACGACACTGTAACACACACACACACACACACACACACACACACACACACACACACACACACACAGACACACACAGACACACACACACACACTTGATAGTGTTGAGATGAGGACCCCTGCCTATGTGGTAATCACCATTACAGTACTATGCACCCACATGACGCGACACAGAGAATGAACATGTACAGGTAGTCAGTAAGCCTAAGATCGAAGGCATCAACAGGGTAGTAGATTGCATAACCTGGAGGGATTAGGGGTCCTATCTGTTCACTATGGTAACATACATCCTCACTCCATGGACCAGACAGCCATACATATATACACACACACACACTGTGGAGTCCACAATTGAATGCACCTATGTCATGCACATACAGATAGCTCACATGTGTGTGATACACACCCCACCCCTGCCTATGTCTTGCTTTCTACACTGCAGTTTTTACAGATCTCTACAACAGTGTACAGGGGTGTGTAACAACTGGGATGTATTCCCCACCATACGTGGCATATATGGACACACAAGCAAACACACATGGCAGTACTGTGAATCAAACACCTGCTATCTTATGATACGTATGACAGACATGCAGCAGTATTGCCAGCATTACAATGTGTACCGATGCTACCTTTGGCAATTGTGCTGATATATGCACACGGGAGGTCTTAAGTGTTACAGGTGTCAAGTAATTTATAGTCAGTGACATCATGACCACTGTGTAGGTTGTATGTCTTCCTCTTCAATTAACAGAAACATAGCTTAGTGTTTGCACATGTTATGATAGGATGGCTTGTGACACACCTGTGAGCTGTCTTCAGCAAACATCCATCTGCAAAGCTGGCCGACCATTTTATGTCCACACATCCATCCATACCTGATGTATATCTTACCGTACTGTCAGTATTTCACCATATACAGTTGGCAATGATGGGGCTGCATTGCAACTGCATGTTGTAGTAAGACACAGATCACCTGCAAACATCAGCTACTGCACACGCATGGTAGCTGAATGCACATCACTACATGTACACGTGTGTAAGTCCTACATTCCTGTCATTTATCCATGTTTGTAGGCATTGCAATTGGTGGACATGTGTGATGACATACATGACACATGGACTGTTGTATGATATGATAGTTGTCATGGGTAACCAGTACAGTGGGAATGTTAACTCAGTCAACATTGCTGTCACACCTTATGTACTGTTTGCATTCAACAGCCATGGACCTACCTTCCATGTGCATGTGTGTAATTGCTGTAGCCACCTGTCTGCACAAAGGACAGCAACAGCTATGCTATGTACATATGTGTTGTGTGTGGGGCATCTACATATCCACGGCAGGTACATGTATGTCATATCCAAACATGAGTGTGTTTACTGATGTACAGCAACAGTCATCTGTTACAGCTGTATATGACCCAGGGCCCCTGTTATGTATACAGCTGACCTGGTTATGAACAGTGGTATCATTGCATTGCATAACACATGATGCAACTGTGTCAGTACATGGGTAGTCTGCACAGTTGCTGTAGGGCTAGGTACAGTCTACTGGTCATGGGTGACATGGTGCTGTACTAATATATGTTCTGCCACATGTATGGATGTGTGTTGCTGGTCCAAGGACATGGTGATGTGTGAGGGCTACATCCTAGAATGCGGCTTTTGACACTGTGATCTGCACCTGACACATCTGTGATGGCTTTTGAGGGTGTACTGGTCAGTACATGTGAGTGGCCTTCATGTACGTGGGGACACAACTACCTGGAGCGGTCCATAACGGTATTATGGTCCACATGTCTGTATCCAAGGTTACAGTGGTAGTGCTATTGTGCACAACTGAGCCTTCAGCCAAGTGTTCCTCACTGCAAAGATGTCAGTATTCCCCATTGTTGGATCTAGATTGGCACCTGTGATTACGAACGCTAGACATCTAGCACTGTTTAGCATACACGTACAATGCAGTTGTCCTCTAGGTGTCAGGGTGTTAACCTGGTCTCAGGACATTCATCTATGAATGGCACTATATGGGCGAAGTAGCCACTCCTGGCAGGACATCACCATGGGTGGTATTAGTGTGCCAGATTTAGATTGGTGCATCTAAGGTGACATACAGCGCAGACATTGTGTAGAAGACCAGTGTCAGATATATGTAGTGCAACATTCATGCTAACAATGACAACTATCGACACACTGTGCCTTCCGTGTTTAGAATCAGAGTGCATACAAAACAGCCCTTTGCTACTAAGTGTGTGAGCATGTCCAGTATGACGTTGCGTAGATGGACACATAGTGCATTCCAAACGGACGTGTGCTACTAAGTGTGTGAGCATGCCCAGTGACACCTTGTGTCAGTTATGTGCCTCTGTGTATAGGCATGGCCACTGTAACCCTGTATAGTGATAGTGGTTGTCCGGCCAACAGATGTCCATACCCCACTTCAGGATGGATTCCTACATTGAACACACTGGTTCACAGGTATGTACATCATAACTGCCAGCATCCATGTCGATGTCCACATTCCTAGAAGGTCATATTGACAGTCTTGAAAAGTGTAGTGTCTGTGATGCATCTCGTATCTATGTAGTGTTGTAATAGTGGTCCGTAGATAGGCAGTTATCCTGATCAAACCACTGGTGTGTGTTTGTCTCCATCTGCCTGGGGACAGAATAATGCTTTTACACTGCTAACACTCCATACAATCCCTATCGGGTCTTTTCCATTGCTGATGATGTCTGCCTCTGGGAGTGCTGTGTCCCAGTAATCTTGGTATCGCGTTCTGTAACTGTGTAATGCTATAGTGTGATAAGGTAGTTAGGCCTGTGTTCTAATCCCAGCCATGCCAACTGTGTGTGTTTCCATTTGCCTGGGGACAAAATAATGCTTTTAGACTGTTCACACTCCATACAATCCCTATCGGCGTCTTTTCCATTGCTGATGATGTCACCCACCTAGAAGTATGCCTCTGGGAGTACTGTGTCCCAGTAATCTCGGTAGCGCATTGTGTAACTGAGTAATGCTTTAGTGTGATAGAATAAGCAGGTAGGTGTTCTATTCCAAAGCATGACAGGTGTGTGTGTTTGGCAGTCATATTCTATGTGTTGGTATCTGTGAGTGGCTACCTCCAGGATGTGTTGAGTGTGTTTTGTTGTTTTCCTATATAGTGTCCATAAATGTCACAATCACCCAAGAGACTGAGCAAGACATACACATACATTCGCCAATAGATCTGGTGAGTAAATGTCAGCAGCCCTAATCTTACCCTTAATACAGTCTGACCCGTGTGATGCAACAAAATACACTTGCCTTGATAGTAACACCAGTACATAATGCAGGAGGTGCATGTGGTCTCCTTTCCATTCTTGTCTAATGCTTTGGTGTCACGTGGTCTACTGTTGTGATGTATATTCTGTATCTACGTATGTGTGTGTATATGTATATGTGTGTGTGTGTGTGTGTGTGTGTGTGTGTGTGTGTGTGTGTGTGTGTGTGTGTGTGTGTGTGTATATATATATATATATATATATATATATATATATATATATATATATATGTGTGTGTGTGGACATTAGCACACATAAATCTACATGATGGAATACATGTCCTATACTGTTGAATGCCTGTCGGGTGATCTGTATGTGATCACCTCAGATGTATGTATATCTGCCATCGCTTAGTGGTAAAGCACATCGTCTGTGGTGTGCAGGGTCCCGGTTTGAGGCATGTAGAGACTGGTTATTTTGTTGCTGGGAAAAACAAGGGACATCGAATATGGTGATAGTAAGGTGCTTTTAACCAGTTGTGTGTGGATCTGCATGACAGTAAGCAGTGGTTATTAGTTTGGAGGCTCAGTATGGGTCATGTAACAATGCAATAGAAGACAATACTATGCAAATGAGGTGGAAAATAGTGAATCCCGTGTATCCCCAGGGTGTGATGCAGATCCCAAGAGTGTATGTGTATAGATAGCCGGGTGCAAGACTCGAATATAGGTGAAAGCATGGGGGGATTATCAAGCATACTGTACGTACATTGGAGCCCTGTGTCTGGGGATTGCTCCTGCCTTAGTACGCGTAAGCTACGGGTGTATCTATACCTGCCTAGTGCAATTGGGAGGGACAACAGCAGAAGGATAGTAGTCAAGGTGAGCAAGCTGTGCAAACAGGTGATAATTAGCACAATCAGCAGATTACAGGCCCAGACCAGTCCAGAACACTACGATAAAGTGAGCAAGCATCATACACATGAGTGATTTAGATTGGTGCATCTAAGGTGACATACAGCGCAGACATTGTGTAGAAGACCAGTGTCAGATATATGTAGTGCAACATTCATGCTAACAATGACAACTATCGACACACTGTGCCTTCCGTGTTTAGAATCAGAGTGCATACAAAACAGCCCTTTGCTACTAAGTGTGTGAGCATGTCCAGTATGACGTTGCGTAGATGGACACATAGTGCATTCCAAACGGACGTGTGCTACTAAGTGTGTGAGCATGCCCAGTGACACCTTGTGTCAGTTATGTGCCTCTGTGTATAGGCATGGCCACTGTAACCCTGTATAGTGATAGTGGTTGTCCGGCCAACAGATGTCCATACCCCACTTCAGGATGGATTCCTACATTGAACACACTGGTTCACAGGTATGTACATCATAACTGCCAGCATCCATGTCGATGTCCACATTCCTAGAAGGTCATATTGACAGTCTTGAAAAGTGTAGTGTCTGTGATGCATCTCGTATCTATGTAGTGTTGTAATAGTGGTCCGTAGATAGGCAGTTATCCTGATCAAACCACTGGTGTGTGTTTGTCTCCATCTGCCTGGGGACAGAATAATGCTTTTACACTGCTAACACTCCATACAATCCCTATCGGGTCTTTTCCATTGCTGATGATGTCTGCCTCTGGGGTGCTGTGTCCCAGTAATCTTGGTATCGCGTTCTGTAACTGTGTAATGCTATAGTGTGATAAGGTAGTTAGGCCTGTGTTCTAATCCCAGCCATGCCAACTGTGTGTGTTTCCATTTGCCTGGGGACAAAATAATGCTTTTAGACTGTTCACACTCCATACAATCCCTATCGGCGTCTTTTCCATTGCTGATGATGTCACCCACCTAGAAGTATGCCTCTGGGAGTACTGTGTCCCAGTAATCTCGGTAGCGCATTGTGTAACTGAGTAATGCTTTAGTGTGATAGAATAAGCAGGTAGGTGTTCTATTCCAAAGCATGACAGGTGTGTGTGTTTGGCAGTCATATTCTATGTGTTGGTATCTGTGAGTGGCTACCTCCAGGATGTGTTGAGTGTGTTTTGTTGTTTTCCTATATAGTGTCCATAAATGTCACAATCACCCAAGAGACTGAGCAAGACATACACATACATTCGCCAATAGATCTGGTGAGTAAATGTCAGCAGCCCTAATCTTACCCTTAATACAGTCTGACCCGTGTGATGCAACAAAATACACTTGCCTTGATAGTAACACCAGTACATAATGCAGGAGGTGCATGTGGTCTCCTTTCCATTCTTGTCTAATGCTTTGGTGTCACGTGGTCTACTGTTGTGATGTATATTCTGTATCTACGTATGTGTGTATATGTATATGTGTGTGTGTGTGTGTGTGTGTGTGTGTGTGTGTGTGTGTGTGTATATGTGTGTGTGTGTGTGTGTGTGTATATATATATATATATATATATATATATATATATATATATATGTGTGTGTGTGGACATTAGCACACATAAATCTACATGATGGAATACATGTCCTATACTGTTGAATGCCTGTGCGGGGTGATCTGTATGTGATCACCTCAGATGTATGTATATCTGCCATCGCTTAGTGGTAAAGCACATCGTCTGTGGTGTGCAGGGTCCCGGGTTTGAGGCATGTAGAGACTGGTTATTTTGTTGCTGGGAAGAACAAGGGACATCGAATATGGTGATAGTAAGGTGCTTTTAACCAGTTGTGTGCGGATCTGCGTGACAGTAAGCAGTGGTTATTAGTTTGGAGGCTCAGTATGGGTCATGTAACAATGCAATAGAAGACAATACTATGCAAATGAGGTGGAAAATAGTGAATCCCGTGTATCCCCAGGGTGTGATGCAGATCCCAAGAGTGTATGTGTATAGATAGCCGGGTGCAAGACTCGAATATAGGTGAAAGCATGGGGGGATTATCAAGCATACTGTACGTACATTGGAGCCCTGTGTCTCGGGATTGCTCCTGCCTTAGTACGCGTAAGCTACGGGTGTATCTATACCTGCCTAGTGCAATTGGGAGGGACAACAGCAGAAGGATAGTAGTCAAGGTGAGCAAGCTGTGCAAACAGGTGATAATTAGCACAATCAGCAGATTACAGGCCCAGACCAGTCCAGAACACTACGATAAAGTGAGCAAGCATCATACACATGAGTTTTTTCCACACTCTACACTACCGGTGTATACATGCAGGGAAATTTTACGAAATAATCCAATGAAATGAGAAGGGCTGCAGCAGGCAACATAGACCAACATGTGTAGGAGGCTGAGGGTGGTGAGGATGTGAATGCTGCCGAAAAACCCTCGGTGAGGAGACAGAGAAGACTTTACAGACCCAGGGTAACCTACCAGGTGCTACATGAGCTGGAGATAGTGGAGCGCTATGGGGTGGACAGAGACCTCCTACAGCAGATTGTTGAGCTGTGCCAGCCACACCTGACACATCTAACAGGCCGAGGGAAACCCATCCCAGTGGATACCAAGGTATGTGTAGGCCCAGGTATACTAGCCACAGGTACCTCCCAAAGCACAACTGGGGATATCATGAGGATCTCTCAAGCATCTGCATCCAGAGTATTCCACCAGTTCCTAGATGCCATGTCACCACATGCCAGTGAGCACGTACATTTCCTCAACACACGTGAGGTGCTGACCAGCAATATGTGTCTCTTCCACCAAATGGCAGACTACCCTGGGGTAGTGGTTGCTATAGTTTGCATGCATGTATGCATCAAAGCACCACCCGGTGAGTGGGGTAGGGCCTACATTAACTGCAGGGCATCCCCTCCATCAACTGCCAGGTCGTATGTGATGCCCAGGGCATTATACTGAATGTGTGTGCTGGCTGCTCTGGAAGCTATGACGATTCCAATATATGGCATCTGATGCAGCTGTATCACACCTTTGCCAATATGGACATTCCCTACGGTCACCTAGTGGGGGATTATGGGTACCCACTGGAGCCATGGCTGATGACACCCATCAGAAATGCACACACACCTGAACAAATAAGCCATAATGAGGTACACGCACAGCCAAGACATATAATTGAGCATGTGTTTGGGATGCTCAGGTCGTGGTTCCGGTGTCTGGACACATCCGGTGGAGCCTTGCAGTATTCACCAGCTACATGCACCCAAATGGTTATGATATGTGCTATGCTACACAATATGATCCTGCAGAAACAGTTGCTGCAGGAACAGCATGGGGCAGGGCCACACAGCCCCCCACCAATGCCAAGGCCTGTACAGGCACAGAGTGACTCGGAGGAGGAACTACCTGAGCCAGACCCAGTAGGCAAAAGGAGGCATTCCCAGTATGACCTGGCCTTGGCAAAGAGGCAACGCATAGTATATGCACTGACACAGTAGGTACCCAGGGAATGTCACCCTCTCTGACTCACACAGACAGTAAAAGGGATGCCAAACATGACACTCCCTGTGTTCAGCCATGTATAGGAAGTGCACTGTATGCATCCGACATAGGCAGCCCTCCAGCACCATCCTCAGGTCTGGCACACCCTCAAGGTAAGTCAATCAACCTAATAATTGGCAGTTGTATTAGAATGTGTTTTTACCTGTAGCTATGGTATGGATGTGAGCATGCAAGGGAATTTGGTGGCCGAATGTTAGGGCAGCGGACAGTACACATCCATAGTGGCACCATGACATCTGTAGCACATACCGAGGTCACAATAGTAGCTAGTAGTACACAGGGCGTCCTAACCCACTGCGGGTTATGGGCTGAACATCATGTGTGTCCATACAGCCCACACAAATCTCAACCAGCTGGACAGGTGTAGACCAATACAGACCAATGCTGTACAATGGCCTTTGAATATGCCCAATGGATGACCCCACCCCCCCACAGACACACACAGACTACAGTAGGCCAGGCAGTTGGATGTAGGTTGTGAAGGCTAGGACGTCTGAAACGAATATGTTGGTAATTAAAGCTAGGATCTGGAGTACACTGGTATGCCTCTAGCCAGCACATTAGGTAGGTCCACACACTGAAATGGAGTACCTGACATACCAGTACAGTTGTAGCAAAGTGTACAAATGTCAGCTGTGCCCCCCTTCCAACGTACACATGTAACAGTCATGTGCCCCCCCCCAGTGCTGTGTAGGAAAATGGATACAGGTGGATGTCCCCCCACGCTGTGCAGAAATGTAGCAACAGTCAATGCCACATGACCGATGGATACCCTGCAGACACAGCATACCACCTGTCAGTGTACAATGCAGGGGACGGCACCACAGTACTGACTACCTGGACATGTAACACATGCAATCTAGTTGACCATACTGAGCATGCTCAAACACATGAAGGTATGATGGTAATGTCAGTCAACAACATGCGTAACAGTCATACTGGGCATGCTCACACACTTAAACACAAGATGGCCAGGTCTGCCAACACCAGTGGTCCGGACATATCTGCCGGTACATTGCTACACTGTTGGATGACTGTGCTGTATGGTATGTGTGTGGTACTGTCTATTGTCTGTATATTTGCCATGGTGTATTGGTAATTCAGATTAGCTGTGTGCACAGGGTGCTGCTACCAACACTTGCAAAGGACGGTTCTTTGTTTGCGGCAAAAACAAGGCCATTGGATACGGAGTGAGTAAGGCACATTGCAGCAGTTGGGAGCAGTTGTGTGTGGGTTTGTGCAGTGTTAAGCACTGCTGACCTCTGGTTACAGCTTCTTATACTTGTTTAGACTCCACATTTCTTTAACAGTGCAATACTCGCATACTGGTAGCCAAACACGCTTACACCCGCTCGGTCCCTCACTTGCACATGCACCAACATTGGTGCTTGCATTTGTCACTCACGGTGGGTGGGCGTGATCCCTTGTCCCGCCTATTAAATTGGACTATATGATTACAGTATTGGGTAAGTCTGACTATTAGGCGATGGCATGGCGTCGACTGTACAGAATCGGCGGACAGTCCAGTGAGTTAATCATATTATATGCGTGTTCCTCATACAATCTGCTCCCATCTGGCTGATACATGGGAACCGATACTCTGCAATGCAGACAAGTAAATGTGTTTTGGGAACCACATACGTCTGCCGGGTCATGCTACTGCATACCTGTTGTAGGTTTTCCACCTTTCAAATTGGCCAAAGTGAGACTTTAGGATTAACATGCAAGAATAATCTAGGCATAACAAATGTCCTGATTACAGGACAATATTATGTTCTACGTTTCTCTAATAGTTGCATGTAACATTTATTGCATAAATGACACTTCTATATGTTATGTGAAGTAGCATAAGCAACTTGACTGCTGCTAGACTAAGCTTTGATTTGTGCTAATACGTATATTTCTGTACTATGCATGGCTGTAGGTATGTTCTGACCTGGTACGTCTGATATTTCTATGGAGCAGGTCCCACTTTGGCCATTTGGAAAGGTGGCAGCCCTATAGGACCTATATGTAGAGATGTCAGATTTGGCAAGGCAACACATACCCACAGCCAGTAGAAAATTGACTACTTCACAGGTTTGCATAAGTAAAGGTTATTCTTGTAGCATTATATTTGCTAATACTGTTTCCTATAACATCTAGATGTTTCAGATCCTACTAAATTGTTTTATGCAACTACTACAGACAATATATGGATTCTTTGCCTGAAATCACAGGCCATGTGCCATAATAACATTAATTTTGCAGGACACAACTGCCCAGAGGGGAGTGTCCCTCACAAAG